>NC_086322.1:182762358-183064108 GCF_036172605.1 Pelobates fuscus | reverse complement strand
ACATACACATAGTATTTTTTTTTAATTCTTTATTTATTCGTGCGATAAAAGAACAAATTTTACCTATTCTGCCACAACAGCTGGAATAGGTTATAAACAGGCTTACATTTGCTAGACATAGGTAAATATCAACAGTCATACAGCACTTTTTAGTATATATCTACTGCGTTTGATAAGACATGTCGGGCATGAGGTGAGTGCTTTTCGGGTATAACAGGGCGTGTAAGTGATCATGGGATGAATTTAGGCTTACGTTTGTGGGTCTGAGGCCGAGTTTGGAGCTAAGGAGGTTTTGGATTGTAGGTCAGTTTTGTTGCTAGCTCAGGCCCCTGCTCCTGATAACCAATACCTTGTAAGACCTTTGGCCAGGAGTGTTGCTGTTGAGGGGTGATGTCCGTCTATAAATACGTGACAGGAGGGACAGGAGTGTATTTACGTTCCCTCCGGCTTGACTCCTGTCTCTGCGTGTTACACTATGGCGTTTATGTATTGTTTTGCTGTTTAAGCCCCTAACCAAGGGGGCAGCGGGGGGGGGGGGGGGGGGTTATTATCTTGCGGTGATGTCTGAGGCTGGTCCGGGTGCCCTTAAGGGGGATCCCCGTTTGTCAGAGGAATACAGTTGGGAAACCCCATCACTCAGGTCGGGAACAGGGGTGTTCTGAGGTAGTCAACTTATTTACATGTAAACCAACATTCGCATAGTTATTATCTGGATGGACCGGATACTTATAGTCTCTTTGTAGTGTCCTTGGTGTTTTTTATTCTTGCTGTGTTTATGTGGGCAGGTGGTGTGTCTGGCCAGCGCTTGAAGCCAAGGGGGTACCGTAGTCTAGGTCCCCCAGGCCCTCTGATGCTTGTGCGTCTACAGTTGTCAGTCCCAGTGTTTATGCGAGCGAGGTAAGTGTGTGGGTAGTCCCATTATGTGTAGTTAAAAGTGAGCCTGGTGCTCCCCACCTGTAGGTGATGTTGGCGGTACGTAGTTGTTGGGTCACTGGATGGAGTTATCGGTGCCACTGTAGGGTGGCCCTCGTTAAGTCTTGGTAAAAGGTGAGACTAGAGTCTTCAAACTTTAGTGGGGTCTTACCCCGCAGCGCCGTCATGATTAGTCCCTTGTCAGAGGAAGTTGCACAGCGCAGTATAACATCTCGAGCTGTTTGTGAGGAGACTCTTGGGGGGCCCGCGACCCGGTATATTCCATCGACCACCATTTTTCTAGCCGCCGCCGGAGGTAGAATAGTTGCCAGTAGCCGTCTCGTGTAGTGCGGTAGCTCATCCATATTGTGGTGGAAGGCCATATTGTGGTGGGATTTTTTAAGCTAGTGTACCGAGTCTTGCACTTTTGTTAGGTTAGTGGTGACTTCGGCCATGCTAGCCTCCGTAGCCTGTACCGGTCCTTTGTGCTTTGTAAATCCGCTTTGAGTCCTGCTAGTTCTTTTGACAGGATTTTGTGGAAGTCATGCAGGAGTATTTGTAAGTCATGTGTAGTCGCTGGTGGCGATCCCTCTGGGGGTGCTGGTGGCGCTGTACAGAGATCACTTCTCTCTGCTCGTTCAGCGTGAGTAGGAGGAGGTTGGTGGGGAGGAGGTTGGTGTTCCTGAGGCCTGTTTGGGCCTAGCGGGCTGCTGGAGCATGGCCCCGATGTCCCTTCCTTCTGTCTGGGTTCCAGCTTTCTGGGAACGTCGCCCCATGGCGGGCATGTGGTCTCCCAAGTTGGAAGAGGATCCGATGGTAGGGATGCTTAGAAGGCCTTGATAGGCTCCACCGTAAAGCGCCGCCAGGGTAGGCAGTGTGTGCGTGGAGTAGGCCCCGGGCTTGCGCTTCTGCTTCGGCGTCGTTTTCAAAAAGAAGGGCATCTATGCAGGCCGGGCAATTTCCCGGATCGGGGTATGTGTTTGGGATGGTGGGATAAGGCTTGATTTTCAAGATTTAGGCGAGATATTGGCTTAGGTATCAGAGCTGTCAGAAATGGCGTCTGATCAGCTCGGCAGTTGGCTCCGCCCCACACACATAGTATTTTTTATGCTTATTTTTTAAATCTCGTGTGTCCCACTGTCATAAAATTATCTTAGCTGTACTCAGCAACATCTTCTCACTACAAATAAACCCCATATGTATCTCTCTGGAAAGTAGCGATCTTAATCTTAATCCCAATCTAAATCCATAATCCTAAACCAAGCCCTAATCCCATATCTAACCCTCAATCTAACAATACAATCTTACCACAATCCTAACCCATAACATAATCCCATGTGTAACCCTAATTATAACCTTAATCCTAATCTCAATCCTACCTTTAGCAATAGTGTTAAAATGATTCCCCTTACTGGTATCAGCAGAGGAACTCCCTTGCTATATTTAGCAAGGGATGCCCGTGCTGACCCTAATCCTAATCTGAACCATAATCTGAATCCTAATTTGAAACATAATCCCAATACTACAATTAATTATAAACCTAATCTTAAACATAAACTTAATAATAAACCCAATAATAAATCTAGTACTTATTCTAAACCGAATAATAATCCTTAATTGTAATCCTTAATTTAATCTTAATCCCAAAGGTTTTAAACTAAAACAGACAGTGGTATGTTGCTGCCATCTACTGACTATTTTCAGTATTGCAGTCTCCCATCTCTTACATTGAAGATATTATGCCCAATGCAATGTGATCTGTGCTAGGCAACTGAAAATGCCCAGCACTGATCAGAATGGCATTGGGACATAGAGGGTGACCATCCAGGGTCTGTTTAGACTCTGGGTGTCTCCCAAGCACCAGATCACTTGAAAGAATGACTGTAGCTGAGCTTGATCGCTCAGCTGCAGTGTTCTTTGTGGATTTAAAGGGCTACATGCAGTGCTGACATTCATCACTGCATGCAGCTCATCAAAAAGTCTGAGGCCACTAAAAATGGCCCCAACTGACAGAGGGGACCCTCAGGTTTATCTAATGATACCTGGGTTTCCTAGTGTGAGCAGGGATTTAAACCTGTTCACACTACATTGCTGTCTATGGGGATTTAACTCCCCATTTAAACAGCTGCATGCCAATCTCACTTTGATCTCTGCATGCAGCTCAGCTGTCAGTCTGGGGACATTAAAAAAAGACCCCAGCTGACAGAGGGGAGACCCAGGTTTCAAATGATACCTGGGTTTCCTGGTGTGAGCAGGGATTTAACCCCGCTTACACCACAATCTAGATATAGGCATTTAAATGCCTATTTAAGCAGAAGCATGCTGTTCTGACTTCCAGCACTGCATGTAGCTCATCAAAAAGGCTGGGGTCACTAAAAATGTCCCCAGCTGATAGAGGGGAGCCCCAGGAACTACCTTGTGTGAGCAGGGATTTAACCCTGATCACACCAAATTGTAATAGTGGAGATTTAAATCCCCATTTAAATGCTTGTTTGCAGCGCTCACTTTGAGCTCTGCAAATAGAGCATCAGTCAGTCTGGGGCCACTAAATTCCCAGGTAAGAGAGGGGGGTCCCAGGAATCAAATGATACCTGGGGCTCATAGTTACCAGCAAGGTAATAGACCCTGCTGGAAAAATACTGCATGACGGAAATTTTCCGTCATGCATCCTTAAGGGTAGGACCAGCATGACGGAAAAAAACCCTTAAGGGGTTAATTATCTCTCAGGCACAAAAAATCCACAAAATACCCTGTACCCCAAAAGTCCCCCAACCATACCTGGTTTTAGGATTAACACCGTGACCTCCAGACTGCCAGACGGGGTCGCCCCTTTGTTGCCCGAAGAGGGATTTGAACCTGTGTCCTTGGCAGTTCTGAACCTGCTCTGTTGCCTCTGAGCCATTTCAGGACTTTGGATAACTCCCGGTTATGTCTGAATTGCCTACAGCACTAGGGGGTTGGACTTCACCTGGCTCAGACCTGTCAATCACTCTCCAGCTGAATCTGATACACTAATCAACAAGGTATAGGACACTGCCCCTCCCTAAGGGCAGTGTCAGTTCAATGACTCTGGTTAGAGAATTGCTACTCCACGTTCCAGTGTTGTCCTGACCTAGGATTGCTACTCATTTTGTACCCTGACCTCTGGCATCCCTTGACCTCGGCTTGTTACTCGGATCTCCTGATTTCTGGCACCCTCTGACCATTGGCTTACCTACGACTATTCTCCTGGATTTCCTTTTCCTGTACTGCGACTTCAAGCATTTACCTGCACAGCCCCCGTGCACAGATTCACAGGCCAGGTGAGTTCTACCTTGACCACCTCGGCCTGTGTCTAATTGCAAGGGTGAGCATTTATCTCTGCATGTTGGACTCCCAGCAAGGTAAGCCTGACACCTGGAAACCACCCAAAAAGCACATTCCCTGATAGCCCTGATCTGAGTGACCAACATATCCAGGAATCACTCAGATCAGTTCGGCAGAACGGGAATGCCATTGTGTGGAAGTTTTAACCGCCCAGACACGAGACGCTAGCCCAAAATAGTTCCAGTGAAATATGTGTCTTGGCCGGTCTCCGTTTGTGGGGCTCCCGTGCAAAAACCATACAAGGGAATCTCTTGCTTTCAGGGTATGAATGCTCCCCCTGTTCGGTAGTTTATATCTCCCAAACGCCGTTTGTGTAGGTGGTCGGGAGCAGGAACGGGCAGTGGTCAACAGTTTAGCGGTGTTCACGCGAGTGCTTAGCCGAAAATAGTTCCAGGTACTTGATGACTAAGTACCGCTGCCCTCGTTTGGGAGACAAGATAGCCGCCATTCCCTCAGCTACGTGTTTGGTTACACAAAATAGCAGCCACCCAGGAGAAGCAATCATTGTTTCCCTTGCGGTTTCGCACTTAAGGGGTTGGTGTTAACGTTCTAATGGGGACGAATAGTTTCCGTTCGTATGAAGTCTCCCGAACAGCCAAAGAACAACCACACAAAATAACCAGGGAAAAATACACGAAGTAACAGGGGGGAGATACGGACAGCCAATATAGGGGATAAAAAGTAGCTTGCAAATGTCCATTCCGCTACAAATAATATAACTGTCACATGGACTGCCTCAAGCCATTAAAGAAATGAACACTATTATTATTATTATTGGTTGGTAAACAGAAGGGACAACCATAGGGACCAGATTTGCGCCAAGCTTTGCCAACTTGTTCATGGGCAAATGGGAAGACGAGTTAATTTGGTCCCCATCCCAATTAAGTGCAAATCTGGTCCTCTGGCAAAGATACATCGATGATGTCATCGTCATCTGGAACGGAGATGATTCTACATTGGAAACGTTCAAGCAGTATTTGAATCACAACCCATATAATTTACAGTTCACCTTTAATCAGTCACAGGAGCAGTGGAATTTCTAGACTTGGACATCTATATAAAAGATAATATGATCCACACCAAAGCATTAAAGAAGTCGGTAGACTGTAATAGTTTTATCCCAGCTAACAGCTACCATAAAAAAACTTGGCTGGATAATACTCCCTATAATCAATATAGAAGAATAAGACGTAATTGTTCGGAACAAGAAGTAGCGGTGACACAAATGGAGGATATAACAAAAAGATTTTTGCCAAAGGCTATTCGAGAGAACGTCTGGATAAAGCTTCACAACAAGCCCTGGTCTTGCCCAGAGAAACCACATTAGAAACAAAGAAACTCAATATTCCGTTAATTTTCCATCCTTTATCACCAATTACGAGCTTTCCAGATTAAACAAATTTTCTCCAAAAATTGGAATATCCTGAAAGGAGATCCAACACTAGATACCATCTTGGGGGATATACCAAGGATGATTTTTTTTCTAAAGCACCCAGCCTCAAAACTATGCTAGCACCCACGGTTCTAAACAATAAGAAAAAAGCCAAAGAATTTCAATGCAGGTTTACAAAATGTGGGAAATGTATGGTATGTAAACTAAACTAAACAACATACAAGAACCAACTATCAAGGACTTTCAACACAATGAAACCAGAGAGATCACCAGCCTCTGATGAAGTGACCCTGCCAAGTCACAAAACGCGTTAGGCTTTACGGCAGTTGCCGCACAAACATCCAGATACCGAGTCCGAGTGGAACGCAGGTCGGACAAACAAGGTGGAACGCAAGCGAAAGGGATTTTCACCTCTTCCCCAACATCAAGACCTCCGACCTAGCCGGCCGGAGGAAAGTGCTCCAACACAATTCCAGCGATCACTCGATCCTGCTGATCCCAAAGGACCTTTTAGTGTCTTCACCTCATTGTACCTTTGCAAGTGTGTTTTATCTTCATTTACAATAAATTAAAAAGTTTTAATGGAAAGCACTATGGGTGTTTGTTATATATTTCAGATCACAGAGAAGACTATCACTATAGATCTGTGTCTGTGATCTAAGAGTGATTGCTATTACACTGCATTATACGTGTGAAAACAGATTTTCCTGCATCAAACCACCTTATACACGACTGGTTATATTATAACAGTTTTGGATACAATATAGCTGCTGTTACTGTTTTACAGCAGCAGTACATTGTATCAGCTGCAATACTGTTACTAATAGACTTTGTCTGCACTGTATGAACTCTTTATTTAGAGACTTTATTTACCTACCAAACTTCTCATGCTCAAAAGTACTAGGAGGGGCGGGGCCGGTCCGCCGAGCTGGATGGCCGCAAGTCAGAGCGGCTCCGGTAAAATTTCATAACAACACGCTGAAAACTTGTGTTTTTTAACTTGGACAGACCGACAGCACAGACGCCCAGTGCCGAGGTACAGCTGGACCTGGGGAGAGGCTGGCTCGCTGAGCTACAGTCCCCCAGGGGAGAGGATCATGGTGCCCTAACCCGGGCCTTCTCCGGCGGTGAGCGAGGCAGACGGCCGCTGCCTCGCTACCCTGCACCACAGAGCCCGACCAAAAGCACTGGTCGGCGCGGACCCGGCTCCGTTCCCCCCCCTATGGACCGGGGGGGGTGATCCCGGTCCTCACCTGGTGGCTATGGGCGGGATTCTGCATTTGAGGCAGGGAGCAAGATCGATGCCTCCAAGATGGCGGGCGCCACGTGCGCCGACTGCATGAAGGTAAAACCTCCCTCCCAGTGCCCTTTCCTCATAAATCAGCTTCTGAAAGAAGATCCCGCCACACAGGGAAGCAGTAATGTCCGTGCTAATCCCCGCAACCACACATGCCCCCAAAGCAAGCGTGCAACAGGCGCTTGGAAGGTGCGGGAGACAGCAGCAGCACCGAGGGGACGGGTTACCAAGCAGCGACCATTCCCGTCCGGGGGGCCATCTGCCCAGCAAAACACCTCTGCTAGCAACCCCCAAGCACCGCCAGCGGCCCCAAGGGGACTTTAACTGGACCCTCACTCTGCCCACACAAAGCAGCGGACACAGCACGCAGGCAGTATTTACACCCAAGGCTGAAGCTGGAAGAAACATAAAATAAACACATCTGGCTAGCAAGTCCCGAAGCAATTAAGTAACCAGCGTGAAATATAAGGGACTTTATGGTGGCCAGGATGCCAGCCGACCCAGCGCAGCGGCAGGAATAGCTAAGCGGCTGTACATATATATATATCACTATATATGTACTTAAAATCTAGCAGAGCACTGTATATTATTTTAGTCTAGCATACCCCTCCTCTTATTATCCTTGATTCTAATGCAATAGAAAGTATCACTGCTAACCTGCATAGATAACAGCTAAAATTGCATAAACCTGTATGAATGCCAACTCTGGCTAGCTCAGTGACTCGCTGCCCCCTGGTGGGTAATCTTAAACAATGTGGAGTAATTTGCACCTGACATAATTTTATATAAGCTTGTAACTTACTAATCGTAGCAGACTTACTTAAATACGCATGTATAGCTCAGTTATAAAGTTTTATCACCGTGTACTAAACCTGTTATACCTAAAATGTAAAAGAGCTGTTAACTCTGCCACAACTTCGTATGACGTTATTGTCCAACCTTTATCATTTAAAAAATGTATGCACACCCAACTTGCCACAATAATGCTATCATATGTCTACAAAAATCGAGCCTGTCAATGCTGTTGTGGCGACACAGGTACTGTTGTAACTTCCTGCATACCAAAAATAAAGAATTAAAAAAAAAAAAAAGTACTAGCCCAATATCCCTATGAGAGGAGTTTGATACCAATAAGTAGTTTTGTCTAAAGAATTTCTCATACTCTTTTTCTTGTTGTCTCACCAACCCACCGTTTAGACAATAATCCCCTGATAAGTGGAATTTTGTTGGGTTTCTTTATTGCATTTTTATCTGCATCTGTTTGTATCCACCCATGCAAGAAAGTAGGGGATTCTAAAGTCATATGTATAGATTTAGCCTTAGAGTATCTATGCTAGATCCATATGCCTATTTCCAATTTAGAATTTTTAAAGTTTAAGTATTTTGTCCGTTTTTTTATTTTATTTCATTTATGTCTACCACAAGCGTGAACTTTTTGGGATATTAACTAATACATTTATTGTATCTAGCTATCTTTAAGGTGATCTCCTAGTACGTGTAGGATATTCTATTCCTATCTGTATTTACTAACTGGAAGAGGTCCTGCAAACCATGCAATTAGCATCTCCACGCACCGCATGGAGAAGCAGAACATTTCCCATTGAGTCACTGCATCTCTATATGAAGATTCTGATTGGTTCAGTTTTCTGCTTGCATGTGCACTCGCCTCCTAGTGTTTCCCTTTAAGATTGGCAGAGATAATCACAACTAAAATCTCAGCGAAGAACGATATATTAATTAGAAATAAATATTTGTATTTCTAATGCCATAGTGTTCCTTTAACAAAATATCTGGAAGGTTTATATCGTATAAAGTCATGTCACACAGGCAGTGCTATTTAGCAAACTCTGGATTTTTAGCACAGTAAATCCAAATACCGTATATACTCGAGTATAAGCCGAGTTTTTCAGCACATTTTTTGTGCTGAAAAACCCCAACTCAGCTTATACTCGAGTCAATAGTCTGTATTATGGCAATTTGCATTGCCATAATACAGACAGGGGCTGTCAGAGCTGTAACTTACCTGTCCTGCAGCTCCTGTCAGCTCCCTTCTCCTCCGCGCCGTCCGTTCAGCACCTCGGTCAGCTCCCAGTGTAAATCTCGCGAGAGCCGCGGCTCTCGTGAGACTTACAGTGGGAGCTGACAGAAGAGCTGACCGGACGGCGCGGAGGAGAAGGGAGCTGACAGGAGCTGCAGGACAGGTAAGTTACAGCTCTGACAGCCCCCCTCCCCCCCCCCACTGAACTACCAATGCCACTGGACCACCAGGGAGTAAGAGCCCCCCTCCCTGGCCAGCTAGCAAGCAGGGAGGGGGGACGAAAAAAATAATAATAATAATTACAAAAAATAAATAATAATTAATAAAATAATTAATAATATAACAATCAAAATGCCCACCCCCATCAACACAAACACACACTGCATCACACACACTCACACTTCATTCATATACACACACTGCACTCATACAAACACGCACTGCACTCATACACACTGCATTCATACGCACACACTGTAAATAAATATTCAATTAATATAATTTTTTTAGGATCTAATTTTATTTAGAAATTTACCAGTAGCTGCTGCATTTCCCACCCTAGTCTTATACTCGAGTCAATAAGTTTTCCCAGTTTTTTGGGGTAAAATTAGGGGCCTCGGCTTATTCGGGTCGGCTTATACTCGAGTATATACGGTATTAATACTGGTGAGCATATAGCTAAGCCACCACAATAGATGACCTGGAAATGTTTTCAAAATCCATCTAAATGAATAGGGGTGGGAGAGATTACAAGAAAAAAAGTAATAGTATCGCGTTACTTATCTGAATAAAAATATTTTGACTTGAAATGAATATTTATGCCAATTGCATTTTGTCTGATATAGTTACGCAAGTGAGAAATAGGTTTACTGATATCCCCTCTTACATGAAGTGGGTTTCTAAGGATTTTTTTACAAGACTGAATACTAGCACTAAACTTAAATGTGTTGGGAACAGAATTCCACTGCAGTCCAGCTCCTGTGTGTGAGTTCTGGACAATGAGAGGAATGCACAGTCGGACCCCAAAATGGAACATTTGCCAGTGAGGCCATGGAGGGTGGGCAGTTATAGGTAAAACCAAACCATGCACAGCGTTAACTAGTCACAATGCCACAAACGCTGATGCACTCTGAGGGGGACCACCCTGCCAGACACAGAGCCAGTCTGAATAATAACCTGTTATACTATAGACTGCCTGCACAGCCGCCATCCTACAGCCACACCAACTCACCCACGGCAGCGACGCACAAACGTATCGCGTCATTTTGCACGTAAGCACGTCACTAGTTACGTAATGTTACGTAGTTGCTTAGCAACCAGGACGGCTTCCCACCAGATCCCCTGATTGGGAACATACTGGATGGTTTCAGGCCGCCCGGAACCTTCACACTGAGGGGGAGTCGGAGAAACTAGAGAACAAGCACACTCCGAGCGCCAGGTAACGCGGGGCAGGCAATGTAAGGGCAGGGAGAGCCCGGCTGTGCGGCAGGTTTACCGGTACCGGTACATAGATAGTACATGCCATATCCTACTCGTGAGCCTCACGGGGAGCAGGAGGATCGTTAGTACGGAGAAGTAATGGGAGAAGGCAATATAATGGGAAACGGAACCTGTACTTACCGGCTTTATTGTAACTCCCCATACAACCTGCTTTAAATGGCTTACTGTGGAGCTACTCCCACCCCTTTTCACTCCCACCCCCTTTTCACTCCCACCCCCTTTTCACTCCAACATCCCCTCCCCCCTTTCACTCTGCCCCCCCTTTTCATTCACTCCCCCCCCTCACTCCACCCTTCCTTTCACTTCCCACCCCCTTTCCATTCACTCCCCCCCCTCACTCCACCCTTCCTTTCACTTCCCACCCCCTTTCACTCCCCCCCTTTTCAATCCAACCCCCCTTTCACTCCCCTCCCCTTTTTCCCTCCCCCTTTCATTCTCCCCCCCTCCTTTCACTCCTCCTTCCCCCGCATTTCTTTATTTTATTAAAGCATTTGAAATAATGTAAATGTAACAGGAAAGGGTTAGCCTGGTCTCCGGCTTGAGCACAAAAGCCGAACCTGCTAAAACATTTGTCCAATCACCTGTATACAGGGTCTCTGTGAGCCAGCCTCCAGGAGTACTCCTGCCAACTCTTTACTTCTTCCACCACCCTCAGCCAGTAACCTGATGGAGTGTTAAAGGAATACTGTAATGTCAGGAATACAAACATGTATTCGTTACACTATAGTGTCCGTCTTTAATTACCTATAGGTTTGCTCCCCCATCGCTGATTGAAGGGTTAAAAATCCCTTATTTTCTTACCTCTTTCCAGCGCCGAGGTCCCTCGGCTTAGTCTCATCCGACATCCGCACCATGGGGGGAACCTAAGGCACATGTGCAGCTAGTGTCATGCACACATTAGTCCTTCCCCATAGGAAAGCACTGATTCAATGCTTTCCTCTGGGGATTGGCAAGAGCTGTACGTCATTATGCACAGAGTCAGGACATCCAGCATTGTTTCACGGAGTTAAACTCTGTGAAATTCTGGAAGACAGCCACAAGAGGCTTTTTAGGGTTACTACAATATAAACATTCCAGGATTAAGGGGACAGGGACACTGCACTAAGTCCACTTCAATGAGATAAAGTGGTCTGGGTGCCTATAAGGTGCCTTGAAATAGATTTTTTGCATATATCCCCAAACACCATACAAAAATTAGTGAAAGGGAAGAGCAATGCATGTTTTATTGAAGGTGATATCAGTCTATATAGGGAAGTATAAGGGGAGAATAAAACATAGTCAATGACAGACTTGAGATAGCAATCGATAACAGATTTGATTAAATTTCACCCATCCCTGGAGCTAGAATGTTTGAGCAGCACTAACAGAATTCAAGTGTCAAGCTTTAATGATTGAATACAACTTACAAACAAAGCAACTCTACAAACTAAAACCGATTTCAGAATATAATATACCACACTGTATTAAGCCTTTATATGCCTACATAGTCTTTTAGTGTCACAGTAAACTTACCTTGAATCCAGCACCGGAGCAAGTTCTCCGAGAACCACTCCCACCTAACTCAATGTCACACCTTGTTTCTGGTTCCCTATCCCTAATCAAATGTTTCTCATGAAGAAGCATTGTTGGACCTTGGATGCAAGTGTGGTGAGTGCTGCGCCCCACCAATCAGCTAATTCTGATAGAGATAAGTTAAATCCACTGTTTTTTATGAGGTGTAGGGAACACTACATAGTGCATGCGCTCTGTGTGAACGTTAATGAGGGGATAGATAAGCTGAGTGACAGCTCATCTCATTTCTAAAGCCTGCTCACCTCTTAATTGTGCTCAATCAGAAAAGTGGGGGACCTTTACAGAAGGTTGTGTAGATTGCTGGACAAGGAAAGGGAATTACCCAAAGTACTATAAATTATAATCTAAGGAAGGCTGGCATAAGGGCGGTATTATGGGCTGAATGGAGGGGAAAAGTTTGAGCCAGTGACTTAGTCTTCTCCTTGCAGTTGCGCTCACAGTGCTGCCTCCAAGTACAGAGGCTCATTACGTCTGTCGCCAGTGCACTGTGCTCACTTTGCACAGAATTCCGATTTAGTCAGTCCAGAATGGAGTTGTGGGCTGACTAGGTTACATCAGGTTTACTAACTTCTCTTTATAGGCAGTATTTTCTATATTTTTTTTCTTTCAGTCTTTATTTTATAGTGCATTGCATAACAAACACGTATTTGTGGACATTTTTCAAGAATATGAGTAACATTAAGCAATGTAGGTATGACATGGAAAGTCAAGAAAACTGCACTTTTTTATGCTGTGATAAAGGCTTCAGAAATACAATTCTAGTAGAGTGAACATAGATAAGAAAGCTGCAGCCTAGAACTGTAGGTCGCAACAAAGGTGTATATACCACTGAGTGATTAGAGTTTACTATGGCAGGTTCACAAGTGGGTCATATCCTGGGTCTACTAGAGCAGCATTTCCCAATTGGTGTTTGTAGTGGAGGCCTGATATTCCACAGGTTAACTCCACTATAGATCCCAGTGAGGCTCAGGAACAAGTAGTAAAAACACCATGAAGCAATAATTCCAGCAAACAAAGTAATCCACGAATATCCCCATACAGATCACAATGACTGGATGACACACAGCATCAGGAGCAGAACTAACTTTTAATCCACACAGTCTCCCATGCAAGGGAGGGATTCACATTAATCAGTACAGTATCCTATAGTGTAACAGTTACCTCCCACACATCTCCTCCCCTCAGTACGACACTTAATCCCATTATACATACTGTAGTTTTCCCAGAGTTCTGAATGTACCCCAAAACAAGCAGTTACAATAATACTGTGGGTACCCCCTGGTAGCCCTGATCTGGGTGACTAACATATCCAAAATTCACCCAGATCGGACCAGGGGTTCGGGAGTTAGGTGGAGGGTGTAATTTGACCGACCGCACACGAGGTGGTATTCGAAAAGGGTTCCAGGGGTTTTGGCCCTGCGGTCGGTCTTCGTTCAGGAGGTAAAACACACATAAAATACTGCCATCCACGATTAATCTTGTATTCGTATGAATCACCTTGTTCGGTACTTTGAACCTACCGAACGGGAGGCTGATTAGCCTCCCCGTTCGGGAGTTACGGAGCCATGGAGGTCTCAGCGGTGTTCGGGTTATCGAGTGTCCGATTTGAGTTCCAGACACTCGACGACCAAACATCGCTGAGATTTTCGTGCATAAGATGGCCGCCGCCACGTGTTCGTATACCGAACGGCGGCCACCCAGATATATCACTAAAGTACCGATTAACCTGCGGTTAGAGACGTGTGAACGCTTAATAAGGTACACACTTCTCTCGAGGGTGGTCTATTGGTTCGGTAGTTTACATTAGTATGGAGTACGGATGGAAACTACCGAACAATCATACGAATCCCACATACATTTTAGCCATAGAAACAGAAACAACACACAAATTGCAATATTATTACAGTCTTTTTGGACAGCTTTTGTACCATCTGCTACAGTGTTCCGCCAAAATTTCATGAAACAAAATGGCCGCGGATGGCGAGGGAGCACTCTCCCCTGGTCAGCTCCCTCGCACGCACAGTAGTAATGCCGGAGCTGGAATATGACATCACTCCGGCATCACTAAGAGGCACGTGAGGGAGCTGTGCAGGAAGATCTCTGCTCCCTTGCTAGCTGCTCAGCCCCACCGGACCCCAGGGACTGCTAGCCGGCCGCTCAGCCCAGCAGCCCCACTAGATCCCAGGGACTGCACGCCAGCTGCTCAGCCCACACACACACCATGACACACAGACACACACAGATACATACAAAAATTGGGGGGTTCAATGATGTTGATACACTATGTCAGAGGGTTCCACAGGAAAAAATTAATTGGGAACCCCTGTACTAGAGTATTCATGAAAAAGATGTCTGGGTTCGACCTCCCTAGCAGCTGAGCACTAGACAAAGATTAAAATGTGCAAGGTAAATTTCAGAAACATGGTGAGACACTATTTCTGAAAAATTTCGCCAGTTTACATAAGGTTAAAGTTAATTCACTTTAGGCACATAGCCAGAATGAATACGACCATGGCATACAGACGAACAGAACAAAAATAAGCACTAGAGGGCAGTAATGCATAGTTCCCACCAGTAGTGCATAAATCATATAGGTAAACTAAACAGAAAATTAGAGCTCAGCAGAAATTAAAACGGGGCAACTAAATGGGAGGTAATGTCGGCCAGATGTGTGAAATTGGCCGCAAACCCATGATGGAAAGTTCTGCATCAACCAACTCCAAGACTCTGGAATATGGAGGCGACCCGGAGTTGATACAAGAAGGCGGCGAAACATGGTGTCCCTCTAGCCCCAGGCCGTGTTGAGGGCCAGCATTGCTGTTGGAGTCTCGCAGCAGAATCCAAGTCCTTCCCCATTGGGATGCGGCAAAAGCTGCGGCGTAGGATCTTCTGCCTCTGTAACGGATACAGTGAAAAAATATCCCTGATGTCTTTTAGCCCAGGTGGGCGAAAATTGGGAGACACAGTAGCGTGGGAAGAAAATTGCACCCAGAGAAGGGCTCACGTGCCTCACATCCCTCTCCTCTCCGTTCAGTCTTTCAGCACAGATTTCATCTAGGCATGTTGTCAGCATTCTCTCCAGCACGGCAGGCCCAGCTGGCACAGATAGCTGCATCGGATGTTCAGTGTGCACATGTTAGTACCCTCACATTAGCATTAGCATTTTGTATTCGGAGAGGTTAAATATCCTAAAACTAAGCATGGAACACCATGGAAAACAAATTCCCACCCTTGATAATAGCCATCTGCAGACATCCCAACTTGCAAAAATGCATTTCGGGGAGGTGGCTTCACCAGCTTCGGTGCCACCCACCCCCACGCACGTACTCACCCTCCCCCACACAGACACACACAGCCCACAAACACGTATGAACACCTTGACACAGAAATTCATACACTGACATACAGACACACATGCTCAGATACTAATACTTCCCTTACCTTTTGTGTCCCTTTACCCCACTCACTCGAGCATTTAACCCCTTAAGGGCCAAACTTCTGGAATAAAAGGGAATCATGACATGTCACACATGTCATGTGTCCTTAAGGGGTTAAGCTCATTTAGCAGGGCTCTCAACACCTCTGTTTCTGTGCATCAAACATGTCTGGTTACAATTACATGTTTGTTAGTCCACCCATTGTAAAGCTCTACGGACTTTGTTGGTGCTATATAAATATAATAATCATACACTGACAACCTGGCACACAAATATACACACTGAAACATAGTTACACACTGGCACATGCACTGAGATACACACACAGTGGCACATACACAGAGATACACAGTGGCACATACACACACTCACAGAGGAACCGCATGCAAAATGAGGCAGTCTCCCGAAACTACCTGGAGACTTGGGATGTTTGCATCTGTAGGTGTTTATGGTTGGGCTACTAGCTATCTGACCTCACTATTTTGCAGCTGTCAATTACTTTTCACAAACTTAACTTCTTTCTGCCTGCTGCATTTTAGTTTTGTATAAAAAAATGGGCTAAATTAAGGACAGAAAACAATACTCAAACAATAAAAATTTACAAAAAAGGGAGAGATGTTACGTCATCCCGATTAGACAGCTGGACTTCCTATGTGTTGCTTGTCAAAGTTCTAAAGTTGCCAACAAACGTACAATATTTCTAATAACTGCACTCTACGGATGCAAAAGTTGCTCTCATCAGAAAAGAAGACTTTGGACCACTGAGCAACAGACCAGGTCTGTTTTTCTTTAGCCCAGGTAAGACGCTTCTGATGTTGTTTGTTGTTCAGGGGCGGCTTGACAAGAGGAATATGACACCTGAAGCCCATGTCCAGGATCCGTCTGTGTGTGGTGGCTCTTGATGCACTGACTCCAGTCTCAGTCCACTCCTTGTGAAAGTCCCCAACACTTTTGAATGGCCTTTTCCTGACAATCCTCTCCAGGCTGCAGTCATCCCTGCTGCTTGTGCACCTTTTTCTTCCACACTTTTCCCTTCCACATAACTTTCTATTAATGTGCTTTGATACAGCACTTTGGGAACATCCAACTTCCTTCGCAATTACCTTTTGAGGCTTTCCCTCCTTATGGAGGGTGTCAATGATGGTTTTCTGCACAACTGTCAGGTCAGCAGTATTCCCCATGATTGTGATTCCTACTGAACCAGACTGAGAGACCATTTAAAGGCTCAGAAACACTTTGCAGGTGTTATGGCTTACTTAGCTGATTAGAGTGGGACACTGTGAGCCTAGAATATTGCACCTTTTCACAATATTCTAATTTACTGAGATTGTGGATTTGGGGTTTTCATGAGCTGTAAGCCATAATCATTGCACTTATGACAAATCACAGCTTGAACTATCTTGCTTTGCATGTAATGCGTCTATCTCATATATTAGTTACCCTTTTTACGTTGCATTACTGAAATAAATAAACTTTTGCACGATATTCTAATTCTTCGAGTATCACCTGTAGCTCCAGGAATGGGTGAAATTTAATTGAATCTGTTATCGGTTGCTATCTCAAGTTCTGTCATTGACTATGTTTTATTCTCCCCTTGTACTTTCCTATACAGACTAATATCACCTTCAATAAAACATGCATTGCTCTTCCCTTTCACTACGTCTTGTATGGTGTTTGGGGATAGATGTAAAAAAGCTATTTCAAGGCACCCTATAGGTACCCAGACTAATTTTATCTCATTAAAGTGGTCTTTGTGCAGTGTCCCTGTCCCCCTTAATCCTACAATGTTTCTACTGTAGTAACCCTAAAAAGCCTCTTGTGGCAGTCTTCCAGAATTTCACAGAGTTTAACTCCGTAAAATAATGCTGGATGTCCTGACTCTGTGCATAATGACGTTCAGCTCTTGCCAATCCTCAGAGGAAAGCATTGGTTCAGTGCTTTCCTATGGGGAAGGACTAATGTGTGCATGGCACTAGCTGCACATGTGCATTAGGTTCCTCCCCCATCATGCGGACGTCGGATGAGACTAAGCTGAGGTGATCTTCCTGCTCTGCTCCCTTGCGCACCTCTTAGTGATGCCGTAGCCGGAGTGACGTCATACTCCGGCATCACTGCTGTGCGTGTGAGGGAGCTGAGCCGGGGAGAGTGCTCCCTCGCCGCCCTCGGCCATTTTGTTTCACGAAACTTTGTCGGAACCCCATTTTTGTTCTTGGGGAACCTATGGTGCATGTGCTGCAATTACCAGGCTCAGGCAATCGGATATTTCTTATAGAGAAGCCTTAACAGCATGGTGACGCTAAACGTGAGCAATCACCTCTGTTTGCTGTCAGTCAGACAGCCACTGGTTGAGTGTTGTCCAATAAATGTAAACATCTACATTGCATGACAAAAGAATGAAGATGAAGAGTTTTGGCTGCAGACACCCACCTAAAGTCATTCCTGAACTGCATGTTAAGTAAAGTGAGGATGTTGACCTGAACTCACATGTGCAAGAGCCCCTAGAAGTTCTCTAGTACTGCATACTAGTGGATGTTCCATTCAGAAATCCATTTTTTCCAATTGCAAATAGTATATTAGGACAGAATATAGAGAAAAATTACAATTACCACTGCAATAACATGTAGTGCATGCACCAGGTGTGTAAATACATATGTTGTTATGTCCATATATGAAATGACAAGCCTTTCAAAGTTTTTAATCTTAAGAGTTTTTATTGACTATATTTACAACTGGTTGTTTTAAATTACAGTCGCCATGTAAAATTAGATGACACATGAAAGAGTTCAGATAATATTCAAGAAGGACTCTATCATCATTGATTTGCAGGAATTTCATCTTCCTTCAGTAATATGGATAGTGAAGAGGAGGATTTCAGTACTACATTAGCCTACACCAAAAGCCCAAAGACTGCAAAAAGGACATCTTTCCAGGTATAGTAGGATACATTGATAAAGGTATTTCTGTAAAACCAAATGTGGTTGACAATGATAGGCTGTGATCTCTGGGGGATGTCTTTATGTTGACCTCAAAACATGGACTGAAAAAAGTGTTGATGGTGCCCTAATCTATATCTGAATGATTGTATTATTACTTTACGATTTGCATTCAATTGTTTATTGAATTAGACCCAAATAAAATATCTTAGAAAATAACATTTACAAAATAAACTGGTTGTTATTATTATTATTGCTGGTATTTATATAGCGCCAAGAGATTCCGTAGCGCCTTACAATATTATGAGAGGAAGGATTTAACTATAAATAGGACAATTACAAGAAAAACTTCAGTAGGTTGAAGAGGACCCTGCTCAAGCGAGCTTACAGACTATAAAGGATACTAAGTCGGGATAATTGTGACACTAAGACAAATAATGGACTTGTTTTTGTATATAGATCGTGCCCCTGTAGTCTACCTGCTCAGTTCCCTACCATCTAGAAGTTAAAAGCACTTTGATTATGCAGCCATAGTCACACCTTCTCTGCATGTGGCCTACACAATTTCCCTACAAACATCCTGTAACGAAAGATCTAATGTTTAAATTTATCTTACTGCAAAGTCTGTTATTTTAGATTTTCTTATGTTTTCTTCGTAGCCTGTTAGGAGCCTTATGTGTGCGATTAAAATTCAATTGACAGTGAAGGTGTAACAAAATTTCCAAAGTATGTAGGCTGTATGGGCCACAACCAGTGGAGGGTCCTTTAATTTTAGCCCCGCAGTGCCATTTAGTAGATACAGAAATGCTTTTATTGCAGTGCTAAATATGACTCTAGTATCTGTCTAGCTGACAGCTAAAAGATGCACTTCCACTATGAGAACTGAGTCAAACTCCCTTACAGCTAATTTCCAATAGGAGCACAGTGCAGACGCACATGGTCTTTTAGTCTCCAATCCCTCTCTATGAGGAGGCAGCATGAAGCAGGAGGCTGACCGAGCAGCCTTCTCTGTGCTGAAAAAAATATGCCGTTAATCTCAACAAAGAAAAAGAGCACTATAGGATTAGGAATACAGGTTTGTGTTCATAACACTGTAATGTTCCTTTTGCATTTGTTATAAGTACACAATCTGTATATTATTCATAAAGGTCACATTCTAGTGATGGTCAACCACTTCACCCTATGAATAGTATATGCATTTATTAAAAGGCAACAACCCGAACAAAGAAAGGTATTGGAAGAACAGATCACAATCTAAATGGTGTATGTAACGGATCACCTGGCACCCCGACTTGGTACCTCCGTTAATGGATGCTCCTAGTGCTTCCTGAGGACTCCAAGCACTCTGGCAGACACCATAATCACCGAATCCAAGAAACCTTTAAATTCTCCCAAGCGTATGAATGCTGTAGACCATTGAATAGGAACCATACGAATAGGCTTGTACCCCTAGCAGTCAACTGGAACAGCATACAATAAATCCTTCCCCCAATAATGAGACGACACATCACTTTGAGGTTAAAACAGGAACTCTGGACTGGCTCATCCAGCCTGGCTTTTATTACACTAATCCACATACAGGCCACACCCAGGGGGAGGCATAAAATAACCAATCACATACATGGTTCAGCCCACACATCCCCTCCCCTCAGATAACATTAAACTCAATTATCCGGTACACTTTTCCAGCCAAGTTCTGGATGTACCCCAAAACCCGGGGGTACACCTTTAAATCCAGCATCGCTGGATAGCCCTTATTCAGGGGGACAACATATCCAAAATTCAAGTAATTCGGATGAATGGTTCGTGAGATATGGGGTTCCAAAGATTTGACCGACCGCATGGGTAAAGTATCCGAAAACAGTTCCATGCATTTTGGCCCTGCGGTCGGTCACAAACAAGGGAATGAAAACAGGCGAATTGCCTGTGTTATAGAGCCTGGAGAGGGTTTGAATGAATTCCCTTGTTTATGGGGCTCTTTCTACCGAACGGCGGTTCATTCGGTAGTTTCCATACGAATTTCTGGAAGTATGGAGGTCTCAGCGGTGTTTGCCTAGTCAAGTGTCCGATTTTAGTTCCAGACACTCGACGGCAAAACACCGCTGTTCGGTAGTTTAAGATGGCCGCCGCCACGTGTTTGTTTCCCGAATGGCGGCCACCCAGAGGACAAAGACCACACTGCACTGATTGCCAATTACCTGTTTGCAACATTGTTGCAAACGGTAATTGGAGGCACACTCATTCCTGGGTGGTCTGGTTGTTCGGTAGTTTCACTCAATATACTGAATGGAGTGATTCTACCGAACAATCAGAATGCTGCATACAAATCACCCAGGATAAACTTAACACATCTATAAATACATATATAATATTACAGGCAGTACACTTGAATATGCTTCACAGTCTTAAAGGGACAGTAGTCCCAAAAGTCCCAATATGTCCATAGATGCTGTTAAAAGGGCCAGTAGCAGCAATATACAGTACAATATGCCCCAAATAACCCAGGGGCCATAGTCAGTAGGTAGGAGGCTAGCAAACAGGCTTCTCCAGGGCCCAGTGGCGAGGTTGGTTTCGCCACATTTCTCCCCTTTTCCAAACATACTAACAGGGTACCTGACCTCTTGCCGGTCAGTGCCCTTGTTAGTCCAGCAGCCCACCCACAAAACAGAAACAGCAGTACAGTCCACCCACAATGAATGGTTACTACACCTGAGTAATGGAAAAACGTGTCCAGGTCCAGGTGCCTCACCCCGGCTGTGTGGGGGACTGGTAGGCTGTTTTGGTGGGTTGCTGAGTGGGCAGAGACCAGCGGTACTCTGCCCTGGTGCCAGCACTACTACAGGAGTAGTCTGGTTGGAGCCTGGTTGCTGGAGACCGACTGTCTCCCCTTTAGCTGCGCAGCTCTGCTGCTGGAGACCGACTGTCTCCCCTTGAGTTACACCGCTCTGCTGCTGGAGACCGACTGTCTCCCCTTGAGTTACACAGCTCTGCTGCTGGAGACCGACTGTCTCCCCTTTAGTTACACAGCTCTGCTGCTGGAGACAGACTGTCTCCCCTTTGGCTAAACAGCCCTGTTGTGGGGGGGCAGGACCGACCGTCCCTACCCCCTGTGCTGGAAGTGCAGAGACCACGGTCCCATCTGCACAGGTGTGGGGCTTACAGTCTCCCCCTGGTACATTAAGCTGCCGCTGGGGAGAGGTGGTAACCAGCTCCTCTCCCATTAGAACACTCTGCCCATTGATGATCCGCCGCTGGGGAGAGGTGGTAACAATCTCCTCTCCCATTAGAACACTCTGCCTATTGATGATCTGCCGCTGGGGAGAGGAGGTAACAATCTCCTCTCCCATGCCTACTTTCAGTCTTTGTGGAGGGAGACCGACTGTCTCTCCTCCCAATTCAGTGTCCTGCTGCTGGGGAACGGAGACTGGGCTCTCTATTCCCAAAAAATCACGCTGCTGCTGGGGGGTAGGACCAACTACCTCTGCCCCCTGCAACTCAGCCTGCCGCTGGGGAGGGAGGACGCTGCTCTCCTCTCCCTGCACTTCACACTGCCTTCCCGGCATATCACTCTGCTGCTGAGGGGTAGGACCAACTACCTCTGTCCCCTGTAACTCAGCCTGCCACTGGGGAATGGAGACTGGGCTCCCAATTCCCTGCAATTCACACTGCCGCTGGGGAATGGAGACTGGGCTCCCAATTCCCAACAAATCACACTGCCGCTGGGGAGGGAGGACGGCCCCTTCAGCTCCCTGTAACTTGGGCGCAGAGACCACGGTCCCATCTGCGCTGGTGAGGGGTTTACTGTCTCCCCTTGGTGGGTTAGGTTGTCGGTGGGGAGAGGGGGTAACAAACTCCTCTCCCTTACACACCTTCAACCGCTGGGGAGTGGGGATAACAGGCTCCTCTCCCTGCACCGTAGACTGCCGCTGGGGAGCAAGAACGGCACTTTCAGCTCCCTGTAACGCACACTGCCGCTGGGGATCTGGGCCGACTGCCCAGCATCCCTGTAGGGCCGGTAGAGAGACCGCAGTCCCATCTCCACCTGCCATCTGTGGGTCTTCCCAGGACCAATCCGTGAGGCCCCGCAACATTTGTGAGTAAGGGCCCGGTGGAGAGACCTTGGTCCCATCTCTACCTGCCTGTTGTGGTTCCTCACAGGACCAGTCTATGAGGACCCCCACTTCGGGTTCCTCCCGCCGCCTCAGGGAAAGACGGCTAACCTCCTCGGATGCAGCCTCTACTCGGCTGCTGTACCGCTCCTGCTGCTGAGCATACTTCCTCTCTTTTGCCAACCGGAATTCTCGGTCCAGCCTTGTGTTTCGCTCAGCCATGACCTGGTTCCAGATCACCCGGCGTGTCTCCATGGGTATATCATCCCCATACTCGGCCACTCGCTGCCTCACCTCGGCCAGCCAATCATCTCCAGAGCCAGAACCTTCCATACTTGTCTGCTCCCAGGGGCGCTGCACGACTGCTAGCGTTGCCCTCAATTTGTAATCCAAACGAACTGTGTCTCCGAGCTGCTTTACCTCGCACTAGGACGCCATCCCACCGCTTGCCACCAATGTAACGGATCACCTGGCACCCCGACTTGGTACCTCCGTTAATGGATGCTCCTAGTGCTTCCTGAGGACTCCAAGCACTCTGGCAGACACCATAATCACCGAATCCAAGAAACCTTTAAATTCTCCCAAGCGTATGAATGCTGTAGACCATTGAATAGGAACCATACGAATAGGCTTGTACCCCTAGCAGTCAACTGGAACAGCATACAATAAATCCTTCCCCCAATAATGAGACGACACATCACTTTGAGGTTAAAACAGGAACTCTGGACTGGCTCATCCAGCCTGGCTTTTATTACACTAATCCACATACAGGCCACACCCAGGGGGAGGCATAAAATAACCAATCACATACATGGTTCAGCCCACACATCCCCTCCCCTCAGATAACATTAAACTCAATTATCCGGTACACTTTTCCAGCCAAGTTCTGGATGTACCCCAAAACCCGGGGGTACACCTTTAAATCCAGCATCGCTGGATAGCCCTTATTCAGGGGGACAACATATCCAAAATTCAAGTAATTCGGATGAATGGTTCGTGAGATATGGGGTTCCAAAGATTTGACCGACCGCATGGGTAAAGTATCCGAAAACAGTTCCATGCATTTTGGCCCTGCGGTCGGTCACAAACAAGGGAATGAAAACAGGCGAATTGCCTGTGTTATAGAGCCTGGAGAGGGTTTGAATGAATTCCCTTGTTTATGGGGCTCTTTCTACCGAACGGCGGTTCATTCGGTAGTTTCCATACGAATTTCTGGAAGTATGGAGGTCTCAGCGGTGTTTGCCTAGTCAAGTGTCCGATTTTAGTTCCAGACACTCGACGGCAAAACACCGCTGTTCGGTAGTTTAAGATGGCCGCCGCCACGTGTTTGTTTCCCGAATGGCGGCCACCCAGAGGACAAAGACCACACTGCACTGATTGCCAATTACCTGTTTGCAACATTGTTGCAAACGGTAATTGGAGGCACACTCATTCCTGGGTGGTCTGGTTGTTCGGTAGTTTCACTCAATATACTGAATGGAGTGATTCTACCGAACAATCAGAATGCTGCATACAAATCACCCAGGATAAACTTAACACATCTATAAATACATATATAATATTACAGGCAGTACACTTGAATATGCTTCACAGTCTTAAAGGGACAGTAGTCCCAAAAGTCCCAATATGTCCATAGATGCTGTTAAAAGGGCCAGTAGCAGCAATATACAGTACAATATGCCCCAAATAACCCAGGGGCCATAGTCAGTAGGTAGGAGGCTAGCAAACAGGCTTCTCCAGGGCCCAGTGGCGAGGTTGGTTTCGCCACAGTGTAGATTAGAACATAAGGTTAAGACTAATTATGCTTGTATTATTCTTAGTAAAAACAAAGAGAACATTACCCCTTCCTGTCTCATTGGAGATTCTTGGATGATCTCAGCAAATCTAATGGCTAGTGTAGGACTCACCTTTTGGGGCTTGCCTTGACGTGGCAGATGAGCTTATATTCAAATGGCCATTGGAATAAAACTAAAGAGCCTCCATTTTGTTTAAATGTACATAGGGATTTAGGCCAGAGCGCAGGTAACGTTCTCTTTGTTTTTAGTATGTATTTTGAGTTGTTGGATACTAAGCTACTGCTGCTGTAAGTGCGGTGCTTTATCTTTGTGTTTGCATTATTCTGTTTTAAGGTTTTTTTCTTCAATACTTGGTGATCTATGTGTGTGTGTTTATGCATTGTAGAATTTTTGCGCTCTGTGTATGGTCTTCACTACATGGGGCTGGCCAGGGAAGTTGTCAATCTGGCATTCATTAAGCCATGCTGACACTCCCCTTCTTTGAGCAGGTATACCTCCTTTTCAAGTGGGACCACCAATCTGGGTATCTGGGTGACACAATGGAATCATTGGCGCACCTCTTTAGGCCCACCCCCTGTCCAATTGTCTTAATTCCATAATTTGTAAGGTATGATTTATTCTTAATTGTTATATATTCTTTTTTTTGTTGTTGTAGGATGAGCTGAAGAGAGCACTCAATGCTCGTGTTTCAAGGCAACAGGCTATAGAAGAAACCGCAAATTCAGATTATTCTGATGAGTTTGACTCTGATGGTTAGTACTAGATATTTATTTACTTTAATGTTACCAATATTAAGCTACTAATCATCAGTATAGTGTTATTTACTATCATGGAAGGTGTATGTCCTATGTGAAATTAGATTGATGTTCTATACAGCCACAGTGTAATTTAGGTAAAGTTTTAAACAAGCCTGAAAAAATATTTAACAAAAGATTCCTCCATGCTGCTGTCAACTCCAGCCCCTGTTGCGTGATCAGGGGTACAATACAGAATGTAAAATAAAGGGAACAATGAGAGCAGCACTACTAGGAAATGCTATGTGCACAAAGTGCTACAATAATGATTTATTTGAAGAACATACAAAGGTACAGAAAATGTTTTGGTGATCAACCCTTCAGGCCATTAGCACTAGTGAAGCATTGAACTCCAAAATATTTGCTGTACCTTTGTTTGTCCTTAAATCACTATTTTGGCACTTTGTGTACATAGCATATCCTAGTAGAGCTGCTGTCATTTGATGTTCTATTATATAGAAAGTATATAGTATAAGGTGCTTGTTTATTGGAAAGGAAGTTCTTTAAAACACAAAAGGTCTAAGTATAGATATAAATGCTTTATTTTTCAACATATACTTTTTGAATCACCATTAAAATGGACTTCTGATTTAGGAGGACTGAAGATCTGGCAAATTCAGTTTTTTTTTATATAGGAAAGTATGTAATCATGTATTGCTGAATTGGCGCCTAAAACATGGAATTAGTGAATAGATATTTGTAGTGTGTAAAATGTTGAGCTGCATTACATTTATCAGTTAAAAGTTTAAAGGATGAGTAATAAAGAAAAGAGCAAGAATATAGTAGACATCAGCAATATTTTAAACAAGAAGCCCTTGCAGGATGTGTTGATTATTTAGGGCATAATAAATGTATTCAAATTGTTTTTTAAAAAAAAACCCCAGGGGATTCCCTGCAAAGTATCATAAACCTGGCTATTGCACTGCATGATTTCACGTCCTCCTATATACTGATATATGGTGAGTACTGGATTTGGCTTTTGCAAAATTACTGCAACACTTTCTATGCCACTGAATTGCCATTTATAGAAAGGGATTTGAAATTCTCATTGTAACACCAGATGCAGGGTAGGTGGACTAAGGGAATCCAAATGTATTTATTTATCTATTTATTTGTATAATGTTTATTAGTTTACAACAGTATACCAGATATATTGAAAATGGATATCACAGGTGTTCAAGCAATGTAAACAATACTTTTCCATTTCAAAGACAATCTAATTTATATCTTTGTTGAGCATAGATGTAAATCATCGTTGATGAAACATGGAGAAAAATCTACTCTAAGCAACCGTAAATTTTGTCAAACCAAAGGGACTTTACCCATAGCTTCCTTGCACCATAGTTGTTTTGATATTATGCTTACCGTTTCCAAACCATTTAGTGTCTGAATATTTTTTTTTTTCAGATAGCTTAAATGAATCGTCAGATGACAAAAAAACATTTCAATCAACAGCAAAGAAAACTCTTCGCAGATTCCCAATCTCAGATGATGAGAGTGATGATTTCCCAAAGAAGGTGTCATTTCTGAAAAATAAAAATGATATTAATATGCAAGATGGTCCATCGGCTAAAACCACAGACAATAATGAAAATAGTCAGCTGAAATTTCCACACAAAAAGAGTAAAGAATTAAGAATTTTAGATGACAATGAGAACAAGCCAACACCAAAACCAAGAGAAATCAGATCAAAATCACCTTCCTCATGTAAGAACCTTTTTTCAAACATTTTAATTTGTTTAAGATTTTCTTTTTCTTTGTTTTATTACGGGTTTATTAGCAAGTAACCGTATCAAATAGTGAATATTTATTCATCCTACTGCAATATATCAGTGTTATGCAGACATTGTTGTTGCATTCTAGAGACCTATTTAGGAAAATCCTTTTCCTGAAATGCCACCAGGTTGAATACACAAATGTCACCAGGTTGAATACACAAATGTCAAAGCTGGGGGACCATTTTTCCTTATTTCTTTGTTCTCTTTTGCTTATTTCCTTGTTATCATTTATTGTACCAACATATTTTGTGGTGCTGTACAAGGGGAATATCGCAACCTACAAATAAATGAGGAAACCTTTCAGGTGAACAGAAACAAAAAACATATATTTATAATAGCCTTCCTCTATTAGCGCACACACAACCCATCTTGTCTTCCCCTGCTCAAATAAGGCAGAAGTTTCCATCCAAACATAAACATGATTGGAAGAATAATGAATTTGGAGTTCAATTCTGCATTATTTAGAGCAGCTGCAGAGGGACTGGACTTTATATTCTTTTCAAACTAAGTTACCACACATACCTCCAAACTTCTTCTCTTTCGATGTCATGGGTTCCATGAGTGAATTTAGGCAAGTCGTGAGTATTTGCTGATTGAGTGTATGTTCATGCACATTGACCTATCTCTGCTGATATATTGTTAGTTTAGAACCATACAAGTCATATTAAGCAGGTATTGAATATTGTTAATAAACAAGTAACATTTTTGGATACTTTATATAAAGGTTTAAAAAAATCTTGTCTAGTTTTGGATCCAGATCTTGTATTGCACATGGCAAGGTAACTACATCTAGATAACCCGTGCAATACTCGCATATTAACAGGTACCCCAGTGCTTATCTCCTTACCGTCTTAGTTCTATTGTGACAGTTCCGATTTTAGATCCTGTCCCTCTCTCCAGAGTTTGATATATGTTGCCCAGTTTCTGGTGAAATCAAAGACGGGTCACCAAGATGTGAGCACATCTTTATTAAGTGCTCTTCTGGTGCCCTAATTAAAGTCTTTACATTTAGCCCACATAAGTAAATCATGTTTTCTGTGCCCATGGACTACCATGAGCAGGACTGGCTACTGGTCCATTTGTCATGCAAGTACATGAGGCTGACGTACAGCATTGCTAGAGGCATGCCACAACCCCTAGCCCACAATCCTACCTTTCAATTCTGGAAGGTATACACATGGTACTCATTATTATTATTATTATTATTATTACTTTTATATTTATATATTATGGTAATTATGACATTATTACCATATCATGTGCGACACCCTTGTGGCATCCATTTCATATGCATGATCCATTTTGCGGCACTCACCAGCATGTCCTCAAATATAATATGCATTGGAGGAAACTATAAGATATGGATGAGTGTGGTAAAGTGCATAATAATACAGCTGCACACTCGATTTTCTGTGTGAACTAGCTAACTAGCAGATAAAAAAGCAGATTTATTTCATACCCAATTTGCTGTACATACACAGAGGTAGGCGGTTTGAAGTAGGTAAAGAGAATGTTAATGCAGATTAAACATTCTCAAAACAGCAGCACATGGAGAGACAAAACAATAAAAAACAGCCAGGTGCAAACCATATAAGCGCTCCCTCAAGTGCTTTAAATATTCAAATGTATATAGAATATAGAATGCACACCATAGCAATCTCAAAAAAAATATTAAAAATTTTTTATGTACAAAAAAGTACCAGAATGTAAACATATAAGAAAAAATGAATATAAACAAAGTAACAGAAGTAAAGGCAGATACAATAAAATAATAGTAATAAATTACCACAAAAAACCTTACAAGCCTCAGACAGAAACACGAGTCACCAAACCCCCCAACGTTTCGGCACCAAAGGGGGGTTTGGTGACTCGTGTTTCTGTCTGAGGCTTGTAAGGTTTTTTGTGGTAATTTATTACTATTATTTTATTGTATCTGCCTTTACTTCTGTTACTGTGTTTATATTCATTTTTTCTTATATGTTTTCATTTTGGTACTTTATGTACATAATAAAAATGTAAATATTTTTTTGAGATTGTAATGGTGTGCATTCTATATTCTATATACATTTGAATGCAAATTAAACATTCATATGCATCTCAAATCACTTCAAGATCATTGTTATTTTACAGTTGAAATTGGGTGCTTTCTTTCTTATTTCTCAATTGCTGTTTCTTTGAAATAAATGATCCTGCATAGTTCAGATATCTCAAGTACATGTCTACACTGTACTGTTTGATTTAAATGATCTAATATAAACTTAGTTTCTGTATGTTCCCATGTTAGCACTAGATGGCAGTAAAACACTGATGCACATTTCAATATGTCTTTCTGGTATTTTTGCACATTATTGCCTAACTTTTTACAGTTTATGTCAGGCTTTGTGATAAGATTCTATTAAGCCCCAATGTTTTAAAGATGTGACAAAATTGAATATTGATTTTGTCTTATTTTTTAACTATGTATCTATGGTTGGTGTATAGAGTAATCCATATTGTAACCATTTAGCGGGGTATAACAGAATATATTAACATGGAGAAAAAAAAATGTTAAGTATAAATGTGTATATGTATAATTTCAATAAAATAACTCCTAGATAGTTTATGGTTATTTTCATAATATTTTAATAGAATTTTTTTTTTCAGCACCTGGTGTCAGTGCTTCTCTATCAGAGGAACGCGTTAAACCAACACCAACAAAGAGAAACTTTCTTAAAAAAGGTAGCCACATAGACAAAGATTCTGGCGAGACAGAGGAAACACATTCCAGCCCTAAACATGCCTCTCTTTCTGCGCCTTCTTCCCTAACCAGACTACATGACAAAAACTCTGCATCAGAAATACTTTCCTTCACTGAAAGGCATAGCTCGCAGGTATAGCTAAACACTTCCAAAATTATGTTTTTTTTTGTTGTGTATCATTTGTTTTTTTTTGTGTCTTATTTTTGCCATTTCTATTTTGTGGTTTGCCTTCTACTTGGAAACAATCATGATACAGACAATGGACTTGGGTATCTTAATTAATAATGCATTTAAAAAATAGTAATACAATAGGAATTTTATTATTAATGACTGTTAAAGGCAAAATCCTTGTAAGTTAAACATTATGTGTAGAATACAAATGACAGTAGTCACAACAATATAATAAATGGATATCTATAGTAATGCAGACCTACTTCCAAAGAGTAATATGTTGTGGACAAGATCAGTACACTTCCACTAAATTTATAAAACATGCCATGGTAAAGGGGCAGTAGCCTCCTGCAAGTGATTAAAATTCAACAGGGCAAGAGATATTAACTTCTAAAATAAACACCATGTGCTGCAAGACCATATTGAAAATGAAAACCTTTCACAGCCAGGGCAAGTGTAGCGAGGTTTGTATAAACAAAGTGTTTTCACTTTTATATGGTGGGAGACCAAGGAGACTGCAAGGGCATGATCTATCCACCAAAACTGCTTCCTTAAGCTAATTTGTATTTGTGATTAGAGTATTTCTTTAATGCATTTGAGCAAAACAAAAATTGTTTACTACTTCATAACAATGTACATACAGTGCTGCAAAGTACACCCAAAAACATTCCTAGATAACTTTAGTCATGCTATCCTATGGGCAGTTTTGTCGGCATTTATGGTTATGGTGCTAGTGAGCTGCAGGCAGCTTCCCCAAGTCCTGTGTTAAAACGTTTTTCAAGTGGTATAACACAAACCGGCGGTTACCCAGATGCCTTTGGTGCAGTCCCTTGCTCTCCACATTGCTGATACAGAAGTTACAAAACAAACAAACATGAAATAACTGGCTCATTTTAAACTGACAATCAGCAGGGCATTCATAATCGCACAGTAACTGTAGCTTGTGGGTAAGACCTAGTATGACCATGGTGTCACAGCCCTGGTTAGCACTTGAACAGTCGGCCCACTCCTGAGACAGGGAAACATTGGACACGAGGAAGGAGGATTCGGTAGGTAACAACACTGTGGCCAGGTTGCGATGTATCCCTTCTGCCCAGGCCCGGTTACAGGCCTGCATCCTTGCAACATGGGTTTGGGGCCTCCCAGAGTCCAAGTCCATTGCCGTAGAGGAGAAACTGAGGGCCACTGTAGCACAGTGTTGCTGGTGTCATTTGGACCTCTGTCCCTGTGTGCAATACTTTTTTTTTCTCTCTAAAACAGCATCTCTACATGTATGGCATCCAATTCCATTTCAGTGTCTGTGAATTCCAACACAGGCACACCTCATTCTTCTTAATGAGATACCGATTAGGTGATCACTTTGTACCAAATCTTATTCAATGAGGAAAAATATAAAACACACTGCAGTGGTCAGCACTATCCACTTGTAGTTGGACTAGCTGGATGGTAAACCTAGTACTAGTAGTACCTTAAAGTAATTAGAATAAAAATAGAAATCTATTGACCTTGCCAAAAGAATTGGCAAGAAAGGTTTTGCGAAAGGAAAAGCGTTTAATGGCAGAGGGATACAGTGAGCGTCAGGTTGCTTCCATCCTTAAAATTTCAAACACAGCAGACATTGGAAAACAACAAAGCTACAGAATGGCAGAAGGCGAAAATGATTCTCCACTTACCGGGATGGCCACTAAACTATTTGATTGTCACTCGACAACCATATAATGACACCAAGTAACCTACCAAACAATATGGCAAACGGCAGCTGGGGTGATGTGCACGGTAAAGCGAAACAAAGAAGAGCCAGGCTGATGGTTGTAAAGACTGTATGGATTGGACCATACATTACTGGAGTTTGGTCATCTTCTCTGATGAGTCCAATTTTAAGATTTGTCCAACACCTGTTCATCTAATGGTTAGACAAGGACCTGGAGAGACTTACAAGCTACAAGGTATCGTACCCACCAGGAAATTTGATGGAGAATTGGTAGTGACCTGAGGGTGCCTCAGCATGGCTGAAATAGGGTAGATTAATCTTTGTGAAGGACGCATGAATCAAGCCAAGAACTAGGTTATCTTGGAAGAAAACCTTCCTTCTGCTCTGATAATGTTCCCCAACTCTTAGGATGTCTTTTTCCCCCCAGCAGGACAAGGATCTAAGCCACACTGCCAGGTCAATCAAGGTGTGGAATCCTAATCTTCAGACCTAAACCCCAATAAATACCTCTGGGATGTGATTAAAAGGAAGATGTATGGTCACGGGCCATCAAGCAAAGCTGAGCTGCTTGAATTTCTGTGCCAGGAGTGGCATAAAGTCACTCAACAGCAATGTGAAAGACTGGTGAAGAGCATGCCAAAGCACATGAAAGTTATGATTGAAAATTAGGGTTAATCCACCAAATATTGATTTCTGAACTCTTCCTAAATTAAAACATTAGTATTGTGTTTAATATGAATAAGAACTTTTTTTTAAATTTCCTTTATTAGAAATCCTAAAACTTTTTTTATTTTGACAAGTTGTCATTTTCTGCAAATAAAGGCTCAATATGACAATATTTTTTTTATTTGGAATAAATGTTGTCAGTAGTTTTAAAGAATAAAATAAAATGTTCATTTTATTTAAACACCTACCTATAGATAGTAAAATCAAAGATAACTGATAATTTTGAAGTGGTCTCTTAATATTTTCCGTAATCATCACATAGGCAAATGCTTAATTAATCCCTAAGCAACCTTTTGGCTCTAATTCCTACAGGAGATATTGTTGCGCTGTTATTGCCATGGGAACTTGGCATCCTACTGTAGTGTCCATGCAATCGATTCTTACCATTGTTTATATTTGACCACTTTAATATAAGCTTATTGATTGAGGAATGTAAAATGAACTCATGCACATCTTCCTAATAATAATAAAAGGAAGTGTAGATGATTCATGCTACTTTGATTGCCATATATGAAGTAAGTTGTACTGTGGAGAGTCTGGAAGACCAAAACATTTATCACACATTAGGAAAAGAGTATTGGAGAAGAGCTTACTAATATATACTTATTATATTGTGTAAACAGCAAATCTATGCAATTTAATAATTTTATCATCTTCCAGGGACATAGAATTTCAAATCAACCATCAATGGATTCATCAATTAACTCAAAATTCCAGACAAGATCTCTTTCATTTGGTGAAAATAGTCTGACTCTCTCCAAGGAATTACCAGATTTCAAAGGTACATATATACTTGTAACTGAAACAACAGTTCTTAAATACATCAGATTTCCTTTGTACCTACCGAATGTGAGCAACAATATCTAATTTCATCTTTGTAGTATTGTAGTAAGTCATTTACCCAATTTAAAAAAATTAATAAAATGAACTCAGCAGGGCTGTATGGAATTACCGTAAGACTTATTTTCTTTATGTTTGTGTTGTCATGCTGGAAATTACAACACATCGTAGGGTTTGCAGATTAAATACATGCTGTGTATGTTATACTTTGCTGTAGTTTGTGTTAACCAGTTTGGTATAGTCTTCGAAAATACTCTGCTCCTTCTTTAATTCAATATGCCAGCTGAGTAGATTATCCACTTACCGTATATACTCGAGTATAAGCCGACCCGAATATAAGCCGAGGCCCCTAATTTTACCCCCAAAAACTGGGAAAACTTATTGACTCGAGTATAAGACTAGGGTGGGAAATGCAGCAGCTACTGGTAAATTTCTAAATAAAATTAGATCCTAAAAAAATTATATTAATTGAATATTTATTTACAGTGTGTGTATATAATGAGTGCAGTGCGTGTATGAGTGCAGTGCGTGTATGAGTGCAGTGCGTGTATGAGTGCAGTGTGTGTGTGTATGAGTGCAGTGTGTGTGCGTATATATTAATTGAATATTTATTAACAGTGTGTGTATATAATGAATGCAGTGTGTGTGTGTGTGAGTGCAGTGTGTGTATGAATGCAGTGTGTGTGTGTGCAGTGTGTGTGTGTGTGTGTGTGTGAGTGCAGTGTGTGTATATGAATGAAGTGTGAGTGTGTGTGAGTGCAGTGTGTGTATATGAATGAAGTGTGAGTGTGTGTGAGTGCAGTGTGTGTGAGTGCAGTGTGTGTATATGAATGAAGTGTGAGTGTGTGTGATGCAGTGTGTTTGTGTATGTGTTGGTGGGGGTGGGCATTTAATATATTATTAATTATTATTTTTTTTAAATTTTTTTTTTTTGTATTATTATTTATTTATTATTATTATTTTTTTTTAATTATATTTATTTTTCGTCCCCCCTCCCTGCTTGATACATGGCAGGGAGGGGGGCTCCTTCCCTGGTGGTCCAGTGTCATTGGTAGTTCAGTGGGGGGGCGAGGGGGGCTGGCAGAGCTGTACTTACCTTTCCAGCAGCTCCTGTCAGCTCCCTCCTCCTCTGCGCGGTCTGTGCAGCTCCCTCTGTCAGCTCCCAGTGTAAGTCTCGCGAGAGCCGCGGCTCTCGCGAGACTTACACTGGGAGCTGACCGAGGTGCTGAACGGACGGCGCGGAGGAGGAGAGAGCTGACAGGAGCTGCAGGAGAGGTAAGTACAGCTCTGCCAGCCCCCCTCTCCCCCCTGTCTGTATTATGGCAAGGTAAATTGCCATAATACAGACTATGACTCGAGTATAAGCCGAGTTGGGGTTTTTCAGCACAAAAAATGTGCTGAAAAACTCGGCTTATACTCGAGTATATACGGTATGTCACTCTTTGCTACATAATGCTATTTTTAAATTTGAAATTCAATTTGATTTCCTGACAATTCTCACTTTAGAGAGTAACTCAGGGTTATTTGTTAAAGTGAGAATTCTAAGTGCATTTAACATTTAATACAAACGTAGCTAAACTGGAAGCACAGCTGACTTAGAGACTTTTTCCATTTCGGCTATTTTTATTATGTTTTTTTTATCATTTTATCTTTTGATTTCAAATTTACTTTGCATTTTCAGTTTACTGAATAAACCCTACCTGTCAGTATTTTTTTTTTTTTTTTAAACAGCATATTTCTTTAGAAGAGTGAAGGGTTTTCAAATAAGTCACATCGTTGTAGAATCTCTCGGAGTTTAAATTATGCTTGTTTTGTGAGTTATTTTTGAGAAATATGTCTTGAATAGATGTATTCTTTTTTTGATGGAATAGCTTGATTACTTCAGGTGATTCTATTATTTCTTAGTGTTTGAAAAATATAATCTTAAAGCCTTTTATGAAGACAAAGAATCATTGAACTGTATTTTACTGCTTATTTTCAAACACTCTCTAATACACGGTGCATTTATCAAACTGGTGTTTAGCTACCTATATAATCAAGCAGTTGATGGGATTCTCACAAGATTCTAAATTCTCTTCTATTTAACATCTGCCCGTTTACAATCAGCAGTTTTTTCAAGTGCAATTTGTACCTATTGATGTGTTTATATTACGTTTTGGAAAATATTTCTGTGCTCTTTTATATCAGGTAAAAATAAATTATAGGTCCATCCTATTTCTTTTTTGTCAATCATTGTTTGAAGTATTATGAATTACATATGACAAGGTAAATAGGTAGAGTAACCAAGGATTACAATGGAAGGCAAGGTAGTAAAATGAAACAAGGTACCATATACAACTACTGTCAGTCAACTATCATTAATCAGTGGAAAGGTAAGGGGGGGGGAGAGTGTTTCCCACATAAAGGCATACAAATTAAATACATTGTGTGGGGGTGGAGACAGATGGGGTCGAAGGATCAAGAAAAGGGTGGTAGGGAGAAGGGTAACGGTGATAGAAAAAAAAATAATTATGGGAAAGTCGATGAGAGAGGAAGATGACTCCACGGGGTAGAGATTTGACGGTTTCTGGAGATTTTTATGTAGACAGATTTTTTTATTTTAATGTCTGTGCCACTCCTGGATAGCGTCATGGCTACATCTCTATGAGACACAGGACGTTTCTCAGGTACACCATTTATTCCTTTTTATAACTCGTCTTTATCCATTATCTGTGATCACATAGTAAAGTAATCTCCTTTCCCTGACTGTAGAAATGATATGAACCATTGAAACTTCCTGTTCTCTTTGGAACCAGGGGTGAGCTTACGTTTTCAGAAAAAGTGCAGTCATTATATTAGTTACTAGTGGTTTCAATGACTAATGTTGGCCTAGAAATGTGTTACCTTGCATATTAGCAGTCATTCCTAGAGTATCCAGTATAATGAGTGAGGCTTTACAATCTGATTTGTATACTGCAAAATATATGAAAATAAAAAAGGTTTAAAAGGTTTATACTTCAATTTGGTAGGGAAGTTGTTAAGCTAAAGTTGCATGTATGTGGTTATCCTGGCCCCTGTAATCTTATTAAATGCATGTATTAAATGAGTCGGGGCACATATCTACAGAACCAATACAAATGTTTAATAATATTGAATTATTTATATAGAAATCTTTGGTTGATTTTTAAAATAATTTTAAACATGGAATGTTGTGGTTACTACAGCAAAATAGAAATCTCCTTTTTCTTTTTTTTTTCATTTTCAAACACTTCTTCACAAATGTGTATATATAATGACGCTAACAGCAGGCAGCAACAAACCATCAATTTAACAAGGTGTTCCAAACACAATTATTATTTTTTTTTTTATGTTTTGATTAGATTTGAAACAAATGTTAAGTGCTAAGCAAAATTCTAAATGTACAAAAGTCTTTTTTTAACCTGGTAAAAGTAAATATTGGTCAAATGTAGCTGCTGCAGGTCTTAAAATGTAGTACATATATGAGTAATACTTTATACATATGTACAAGGACAATTTCCCCCAAGATTATTATTTTATTTTTTTGTTTATATCTACACGTATGCGAACATCCATTTCCTTCTACAATGTTTAATGTGGCATAGTGCCACTGTGTATAGATTATATTTTAAAACTAAACTGAATAGGGCCTTCAGGTTTACTATTTTTGCAGAAGACCGGTATAATATAAGTAGCACTGTTAACAAGTCCAATCAGCCTGAGATTTTACATATTGGCTCCCAACTGACAAGGTTAGCATAATTTCAATCCATTAATGATTCTCCACAGAATGTCTCATAAACCTTTAATAATCAGCCATGTGGGACTCACAAATAAGTAAAATGGGCATAATAATAATAACAAAGTATTTAACCAGGAAAGGTACATTCAGATTACTCAGGTTTCCCTGCCGGGATTTGAATCTGCAACCCAAGGGTTAGAACAGATTCTGCTGATGCATTAGCCCACTGAGCTATTTCACCGGCCTAAGGGCATAAGGAGGTTAAAGTGTAAAAATCATAAACTTCATCACTGCCCTTTACAAAAAATCTAATTAAGTGAAATAAAGTTCTCTTTCCAGAAACATTTGATCTTTAACGAATCATACATGATTGAAAGAAACATGTAAAAGGGAATGCAGATGATTTCTGTTAATGTTGCTCAATACATTTTTTTTTTTTGCCATTTCAGATCTAGAAATAAAAGACAAAGAGCCTTTTGGGGTTTCCGAGTCACAGGGCAATGGCAAAAAATCTCCATCAGTTCTGGAAATGATGCTCAAAACTGTTTATGAGAAAACAAAACATTCAGAGAACGATGATCATCCACTTCAAGAAATGGGGGACAACAGTTCGGTAAGTTAGCATGCTGTGAATATGAAACTTGCATTTTTGCAATAGAAATGTGATAAAAATTTACATTATTTACATCATGGTTCGTCAACCTGGTCCCTACCGCCCACTAGTGGGCGTTTCAGGATTCCAGGTGGGCGGTAGGGATTTCCAGGTTGATAGTGCGGGCGGGTGCCAGCCGGCGGTACCCGTGCGACAGGGTACCGCCGTGACCATTTGCGGCTCCGGCCCACGCGGTAAACTGCAGGTGCCGCCTTCCAAAGTGTCCATCGGTTGGCCCATGCTGTCAGGGCCACCCGATGGATGTGAATTGTAAGGGGGCCCGGTCAGCGCTGGGCGCTTTAACAGCGTGACGTGGCCCCCTGTGATGACATCACAGAGCTGGGAGGAAGTGACTGCACGTCACTCCTCCCAGCTAAAACTAAGAGCCGCGCGGGAGGAAGCAGAGGGAGTCAGAGTGGGAACTCTGACTCCCATCCACCTGAGCCACCACTGGACCCCAGGAAAAGTCACCCTCCTGCAGCTTAAAGGTAGGAATCAGGAAGGTGACTTAAATATAATGTGTGTGTTTGTTTGTGTCTTTGTAGGTATGTCTTGTGTGTGTGTGTGTGTCTTTGTATGTCGTGTGTGTGTGTCTGTCTGTATGTGTCTATGTATGTCGTGTGTGTGTGTGTCTGCGTGTGTGTGTCTATGTATGTCTTATATGTGTGTCTGCATGTGTGTGTGTCTGTTTGTTTGTATGTGTGCCTGTCTGTGTGTGTTTCTTGTATGTGTATGTGTGTGTGTATATGTGTGTGTCTGTGTCTGTGTGTATGTGTCTGTACGTGTGTCTTGTGTAGGTGTGTCTGTACGTGTGTCTTGTGTAGGTGTGTCTGTACGTGTGTCTTGTGTAGGTGTGTCTGTACGTGTGTCTTGTATGTATGTGTGCCTGTCTGTTATAGTGGACTATAGTAAGTGGGCTACCTAGCTCAGCCTTCCTACTGGGCATTGCTATAAGGAAGGTTAAAAAATAGAAAAAGGGGGAAAAAAAGGTGGGGAGGGGAATTGAGGAGGGAGAGGAGATGAGCTGACGCACAAATGAGAAATCATATTATGCGCAAACAGAGAAGTCGTCTGAATATCACTGAAAGAGACCTTCGTTTGTTCCTTACGAAAATCGAACCAGATATCAAATATTTAGTCTCACAGCATCAACCTCAAGGATCTCATTAATCACTAGTAAAGGTAATTTCAATTTACTTTATTGTTTTCTCATTAAACTTTATAAAGTTAAAAACCTTATAAACCTGCATTAAGTAGAAATAAAAAGATAAATGTATGTACATTTTTTTTTTTTTTTTTTTTTAAACACCCTCCTTTCTTAAAAATATTTCGCATTTGCACGAAAACTGGTGGGCGGTAAGGACATTTTTTCAACCAAAAAGATGCATTAGTGGGCGGTAGGTAGAAAAAGGTTGACTACCACTGATTTACATATATTTGCTTTGGTGCAGTGCACATGCATTTGTAGAGAACTTAATGTAACACTAAAGTCACCCAGACCACTTTATCTGAATGCAGTAGTCCTTTAGTTTTAAACCTGCATTGTAAAACTTTGCAGTGTTTTGGAAACTACAATATTTTCATGTATCCAACACTAGTGACTTTCTTCCTGATATCCACCAGAAGCCCTGACACCTCCAGATGGAGTGAAACTCAGTTTGGAAATCAAATGCTGTTGATAGCAGCATTTGATTTGTGGTGCCTAATGCAGAAGAGGAATACTGGAAACAAGGAGAGTATTTTTTTTTTTTTTTTGTATAACTTAAAAGTGCACTGTAGTCACCCAGATCACTTCATCTCAATGAAATGGTGTGGGTGCAGAGTCCCTGTCCTTTTAAGCCTGCAATGTAATACATTGCAGGGTTAAATTTACCTCTAGTGGCTGTCTGTATGACAGCAACTAGAGGCACTCCTGCGGCACAGACTAAGTAAAACGAAGACCAGAAAATAAGTGTTCGAAAGGAACATGTGGAATCACTTACTAAAGCTTGTATCAGAAAAGAGGAACATTTTAAAAAATATAAAGCTAAAAGCACAAATGTTTTACCTTGGGGATTAAAACAATACAAACTGGTTATAATGCTCCAAGCAGTGAAGGAAAAGATTGTGGAGGTTTACAAACCATGCAATGGTGAAATTCAGGGACCTTTCAATGCCATGCATGTGCTAGCAGGAATAAAGTACTGTCTATAAAAATACTTGAAAAATTAGAACCCATGCCAGCAGACATTCTAGAAACTGCAAAATAGAAAAAAACTTAAAGAACAGAGAAAGAGAGAACATGAGGAGAAGTTTAAAAAGGAAGATCTATGGGGGCGGAGTCTGACTGCCAAGCTGAACAGACGTGGGGAAGAAGAGCTCCTGTCAGGCGGGCAGCATAAAGGGCACACACTGCGGCTACAAAGCCCAAAACTCTCACCGGGGGCATTTCCCAAGCCGGGGTACACACCTGTATCGGGTGATACCTCCCTGGAGCCCATCGGAATCAAGCGACTGAAACGCCGGCTGCGGCCTACTGGAGCGTGAGCCGGAGAGAGGCGGCCGCTCACTCCGGCACCGGAACCCCCACAAGACTTCGTTGTTCTCCTACCCCCCCCCCCCCCCCTGGACCGGTGGGGGTCATTCTGGTCCCCACTTGACAAGTTGACTAAAGCTGCGGACAAGTGAGGCTAGTTACAAGTACCGCTGGGCCTCATCCAAGATGGCCGCCCGGCATGGCACTCAGAAAAGAAACACAAGTGGTCACTTACTCTCGCATCCCCTGGAAAATCTTGACCAGTTATACCTGAGGTTCTGTACGACCCTATGTGACAGGGGAGTAGCCTATAGCCAAGCAGCCCGCATGGTGGCCTCATGGATCCGGCCCACTACACGCCGATGCCATTACGACTTCCCTCTCCTAGCCTACAATGGAGCCACTCGGCCACACAGGCACCAAAAGCCGACAAGGCGGGAAACTAACTCAAGCTACCCAGACACACGTAACTGCTCCCACTCACAAGCGAGCAAGTCCACCTGGCAACTCTCATGCTCAGGCACCTCACCCAAGCGCAGACCCTCAGACCAGCGAGATCCTTTCCGGCACCTCAGGGCAATATCTGTGCATCACTCTGATTTGCAGAAGGAATCATTGCAGAACCAAGCCAGAGAAGGGATGCAGCTACATCTCTCATACCCGCACTCACACACCGGGAAGACAAGCCAAGGCGCCACACAGGTGAACACACCGCGGAAAGCCACTGGAGCTGTATCTCAAACTGGGGAAGCCATCGAGACTGGCACACCGCAAACTTGGGAGATGATTGCACAAGGTATAGGCTGAAACACAGGCATTGCAGGACTCTAGGGGTCTAGTGGACGCTGCCTGCTGCCTCAGGTGCCCCCATGTCACAGAGAGCATCATAGCTAACTGCCGTCTACATTACAGATGCTCACAAGTTGGCAGAGTGAACTTTCTTTCAGCTAAAGCTTTTTTGTTATTCCAGTTTACCAAAGCAGTCCAAGTATGAGAGACTCAATGTACCAAGCTAAGTTAATTTACATGTCGAATGCACTATATATATATATATATATATATATATATATATATATAATGTCCTCATACACTAATATGCACGGGCCACAGGGCTGCAATGCTCAACACATAGACAGCCTTTACTCATCCACAAACAGGGATAATCTATATACCGCAAATATGGTTAAAGGAATACAGCCGTAGGGGTTCACTGTGTTAACCTATCAGTTCAGCTAGTTTATTTACTCACTTACTGCATTTAACTACCAATCCTCTTGTCTGTCGATACTTTGCTTCGAATCACATGTCTCATCTTCCACACAGACTAACAAGTCCCAGCACCAAACTCAATGCACGAATATACAGCAAAGCATTACCAAGCTACTTACATACTACACCACACTTCAGTAAAACAATGTCTAGCCCGTAACTGAGCTTGTTTACGCTATAAAAACGTGCAAACATTCACGCCGATACCAAGCTTGTATGAATACCTATATATGCTGTTGGGACATTTGCAAATGTTATGTACCTACCTACACATGCCTAGCTGTTCATACCGCGACACTCTATTCTATAAGCAGGCTATTGAATTTATGTTACATCTTGTTTTATTCATGTTTTTACTTGAAGTGCAGCACCTCTTGACTATATATGCCAATTGTTAGCAACGATATTGTGTACTGAACATGTCAACACTTAAGCCTGTAATCTCATCTGCACTCATAAATAAATAATAAAAAAAAAAAGGAAGAGCTATACAACGACCAGCGCCAACTCTATACCCTGCAGAGAGCCATTGCAAATACCAAAAAGGAGGGGAGGAAAATGATGATAACTCAAATCCACCACCCATAAGCCATCATAGAAACCTAGAATGTGATGGCAAATAAGAACCATTCGGCCTATCTAGTCTGCCCAATTTTCTAAATACTTTCCCCCCTGCTTCTATAGGGGGGAAGAGCACCATGCTGTATTCAAGTAATCCACACTGCATCAACCCTGATGCAGCCAGTCATAGCCAGCCGGTGTCAACCACGGCTGAAGAGCCCAACACAGGGCTTCCCACCCCCGCCGGAATCAGTAGCCCATCTCCCTGTGACTGGTGGAGCACCAAGAGCCCAGCCACATAATGGGCCTCCGAAGAACCGACACAACAATAAAACCTGGAGAGGGGGCTGAATTATGCCGTCTCATGCCCCGTACTTACATTTGTGTAAGGTCACAATATGTTGGTAATGTAACAGATAGATAGGCATAGAAATAGCTTACCAACAGTTACATGACATAACTTGAAACAAAGGCTAGTAATAACAGGTAAATTATAACATTCCCATGAATATGCATTGTTCACATTATACCACATCTGCTCCATGTTCCATCTTCTGTGACCACACATGAATCACTGGATGATGGTGGTCCAACCTGGGTCTTCAGAAGATTCCTCTAAGGCAGTACCTGTCATGCTCCCAAGGTAACCCATACACCTTCATCTCCTACGAGGCCAAAATTCGTTTTCACACAATGTACATACCCCTGCATACTCCTTTTCATAGACCAATATGGTGTTGGGAGAATATGTCGCCCAGAGGGAAATCCAGTTCATAGGAATGCTGTGTATTTACTCCTCTGGACCCTATTTTCCCCCACGCACCAGAAGCTGGGCATGGTCTCTTTACCTCATCCAGTGGTGCTGGTGAGGATGTGTGATCCAGGATCCAATTCTGAATTGGCATTACCAGTATATGTATGAGGAACATCCTTAGGCCAGAGGAATATGTGCCAAGAGTTCACCTGTCTGGCCTTGAGACTGAATGGGAAACCCCATCAATAAGGGATCCTCTTCTCATGTAATGCACTTGTTACCGGGCTTAGGGCCCTGCTTGTGTCCAGAATCAGTATCAATAGGTCCTGGTAGAGAGAAACCAGAGATCTCCTGAGCTGAATGGAGGTTGATGGAAGGATCACCACTATGATCTTCTCCTTTTAAGCTAAAAATATGCAGACAGCAGTCCTCGTCCCACGGCTGGGACGGCCTGAGGGCTAATGTGCCCAATCCAGTGGTATTTAACTGGGAGTCTTGGGTTCCAGGGCCTGCTTAAACAAGGCATCCAGCAGCTCACTGAGGGATTCGTTTTCAGATTCAGGCAGGCCCTGAACCTAATATTATTCCGGCGGCTGCGGTTGTCTCCACCTGTCTACGGAATTCTAAGAACACATTGCCTTGTTGTGTGGTGGCAAGCTCAGTAGCTTGATGTTGTTGGGCATTAAGCTGGGCCTCTGCCTCCATAGCCTTGACCTGTGTTTCTATTGCTCTCTGCGCACTTCAGCTACCTCCACACGGGTGGCAGCGCAGCATTCTGCCACAATGACAATTTTGTCTGTTTTATTCAGGAATTTAACTGAAATCGAGGTTAGTTCAACTGACATCTGGGTTAGGACATGATCGTGTGATAAACCAGGCATGGACTCCGCTACCTGAACTCAGATAGCTCTGCGCCATTTGTTCCACATGGCAAAGCCCATGGAGGCTGTCTGGTGTGGAGAGAAAGTAACCCATCATGGGACTGATATGTCCAAAGGAGAGACTGCCTGGGAGGTACTAGGTGTTTGTAGCTTCTTCGTTCTCCTCATAGTCTCGTTTTAAGGGCTTTTCAGGCTGGGAGTGCGGGGCTCAAAACTCCTGTGTACTGCTCCATACACAGCCAAAACAACCCCCCAGACCCTCAATTTGTATTTCTTATAGCATTCCTTTAAATTTCTAGCTGCAAAGAAGGGTAGATTGAAGGGAACCTATACTCTTGAAATAACGGTTGTTATTTTCAGAACAATAGGTTCCCTTTAAGGTATCTGACTGCAACATTATACGATCAAAATAGTGTAGCTGCCATTCTCAGTTTCAGCAATACTTAAAGATTTCAGAGGCTAGTTTTAAAGATTAATTGTAGGGCAAAGATCTAAGAAGTTTAGCAATCAGCAGAAACATTCCATTGATTTCCACGGTGATTGCTTTTATATATATATATATATATATATATACTCAATTTTCTACAAAATCGCTAATCTCTCTCTGCAAGTGAAAGAAATAATACATAGAGTTATGAAGGCTATTTTAATGCAAAAAAATGCACGACTAACGGGACAGAAAAATCCCTGACCCTGAAGTCAAGAAGGATTAGGTGGGCTATTTTAATGCAACCATTAACGGAAGGTCAAAGTATATATATTCCATGGGTGATATGACCTGCAGAGAACTAAATGTCTTAAACCATTTATATAGTTCAGGAATTTACACTATTTCTATCTCTCACTTATTTGTTTAGCTGCTTCTAAAAATATTGGAGAGATGAAAAGATGTCAACAGCTCAGTGTCCTTTTGTCTTATATTTCACACAGGGTCTGAAATGTTAGTATAAAGGCAAAAATGTGATTTTGCTCACATATAGTAAGGGGGACAAAACAGTACATACATTTTAAATGATCTGCCTGCTGTTTCAAACATAGTATAAATATTTAATTAATGGTGATCCTATTATTTAATTAGAAGAACCTTTCCAGAGTAATGTCAGGTTCTAGATCAGGGGTGCCCAAAAGGTAGATCCCCAGATGTTGTAAAACTACAGTTGCATTTGGAATTTGCATGCCTTTAGAATGACAAAGCATCATGTAAGTTGTAGTTTTAAAACATATGGGGATCTATCTTTTAGGCAACCCTATTCTAAATGAACTTGTAAAGCTAATGTATATCTTTTTTACTGAATAATTTATTTTGAAGCATTGACACAGAATTACTACTTTATTTAAATGAAATAGTGCTTGTCTCATAGAGGGATGTTTTAACCCCTTTGTGACAAATTGAATGTGTGATTTATGGCGTGTGTGTGTATAATATATAATATACCATATGACCTCTTGCCCATGTGCACATTCAGGTAGTAGCATACGTAAGTACATAAAGAAGAAAGAAAAACACTCACAGGTCTTTATAATAGATGATTAAGCTACTGCCTTATTTCATAGCATTTAGGAATAAGTGGAAACACAATTAATGTTTATTCTTATGTGTGAACTCCTGTATAATGAAAAAGTATTTTTTTTTATATATATATATATTTTTTCTGCAAATGTTAACTTTCAATTTCCAAAATTTTATCAGTTTAATTGACCTCACTGTTAGCTAAATTTCAATTTCAATTTCAGTTCGATCAACAAACAGTCCTGCATGGAAAACATTCAAAGGAAGATAATTCTGAACTGGATCAATCTGATGCAAGCAGGTAATTCAAGCTATTTACATGTGTAGTTTAACCTTTACTGCCTAAGGTAAGTTGACAAACTGTTGGTTATGGTGTTTGGAGGATTTCTTTAAGGTTTTTAATTGTATAGAAGTACTAATATTATTAGTAGTAGTGATGCTAATAGTGATCTGCATCCTTTGCATTAAAGGGATACTGTAGGCACCTAGATCACTTTAGCTCATTGAAGTGGTCTGGGTGCAATGTCCCATGTCCCTTCTGAGAAACTGCAATAATTACCTTGCGCGGTAACTTCTCCTCTAGTGGTTGTCTACCAGACAGCCACCAGAGGAACTAAATGACACTGGACGTCCTCATGACTACTTCCAGAATAACTGGAATGCCTATAGGAAACCACTGATGCTGATGTCGGAAGGGGAGGAGTGTGGGCAGAGCTTGACCCAGCACCAACGGACATTGGTGCTCGATTCAGGTAAGTGACTAAAGGGGTTTTAACCCCTTAAGCGCCGTGCGAGATGAGGGAATGGGAGGGGCATTGTAGGATTCTATAGTGCCAGGAAAACTGCTTTGTTTTCCTGGCACTATAGGATCCCTTTAATGTCACCCTAAATGTATTGAAATTAATTTGTTATGATGCTCAAGTATTGATGCTCAAAGTATTATTTTAATACTTTCGACATTAACTATTATAGTAGCAAATAGCTTCTTTTTTTTTTTTTTTTTTTAAAGATGACTTTAATCTAATTAAAAAGAAAACAAATCACAGTTCTTTATTGTTCACTTTTTACTATAACAAGTCCTTTCTACTCTTTATAGAGATGTTTAGTTTCTTCACATCCATTCTACATTTGTACAATCATGATGATTAGCAGGTCATCAAAGAGCTGTTTGCACTGTTATTTCCTTTTTATATATTTGTGTAATATTATCATAATCCTCTGTGACCACTTTTATTTTTAAAGTAAACAAGGGTACTTTTTGTAGACTTTCCTTATAATTAAGGTTTTCCATTCCTCTTCATTTTGTAGCCTGCTCCTTATTACTTTTTACCCTTATTTACAGTTATTATATTTTCTTCCTTGTACCGGATCCTGTGCAGTTTTTTCTTCTGTGGGATTTATTTTACTGATGAATTTGGAGTGAATTTGATTGTCAACTGAAACAGTACCTTGATTTAACCTGGCCCCACTAACCCCCACACCCAAGTCACTGAGCAAAGAAGGATGGAGTTCACTGCATTGTATGTTTTTGGAGTTGTTTCTGTATGTGATTTCTCTCTGTTTACATAAAGAAATGATTACAATTATTTCACAATATGAGGGACAGTGGATAAAAACAATTCAACAATGTATTCACAGAAGATGTAATTTCGATTAACTATATATGAACATAGCATCCCTGCTCTCATAACATAAAAAATTAATATCATGCCAGTTTAAACATAACATTCATATTTGTTCGTTACCATGAATGTTTCCGGGGATTGTTTCTTTATTTCTGGTTAAATAGAACAAGAGCTAAAATTATTTCATAAACTACTAGAATTTTTTTTACCATAAAACATGCTACAGTCTATTCCTAAAAGAATGAAATATACATGAAAGTGCTCTCCTTGCTCTCATAACATCAAATATTAATTTCATACAATTTGTCTTATGATCAAGAAAGGTTTTCTTTTCCCGTTGATATTTGACCATCATACTTAGATCAAGATTGAAGTACTGTAGTGTTTCTTCTGCCGATTTTTAACGCACACAAACGTTGACTCACTAGAGCACAACAAATGCAGGCCCAGAAGTATTTGTGTTAATACTATCCAACAGAATGTTAATCATTTTATTTGACATTTGGAAGGTTGAGTTGACCCTTCCAGGAATTGAAAAGTTTTAATTTAATATCTTTTTTTTATTTTTTTATTATTATATACTGCAGCTGGAGCACTAACTACCAAGTGATATTGCAAGGTGGTAAAATGTGTTATAGTTGAGCAATCACATTACAAACTACTTCAATTTTAATGCTCCAAATATTCTCCACTTTTAGAATATTTCCCCACAAAAGACAACATAGACAATATAAGATTGTAATTAAAGTTTACAGCAAATCTGCACATAGAATACAATTCTGTTTATCCTGAACTGTTATATTTATTTAATCTGACCTTGCCTTTGTGCTTTAGGCACATACCTAAATGTATCTGAAGCAGACCTTGTCATTCACACAGTTTTTGAATGGCAGGTCCACTTCAAACATTATTAAATGTCATCTTGTTTCACATTTTCACCTTGGACTGACACAATTACTGACATGATAAATACATTCTGTAAACAATAGCCTTTTTATAAAAGTGCAAAACTAGCATTATGCTAAACTAGGTCAGATTACATTTATTATATATATGTACTATTCATCTTTACAAACAGGACATTACCTTCTGAGCATAGTAGTAAAAGAGCATCAAAACATCACGCACGTTGGTCAGCTAAATCACGCTACTTGGGAACCCTTACATTGTTGGACAAGGCGATCAAGGACAACAGTTGCGATGTAGAACCAGCAGATGTCTTACGAGCTACTGTTTATCAGGTAATCGTTACGGCACTGTTTAATTCAGCATTACAGGTGAAATGACTATGTAGAACAAAGATATATTTTAGAATATAGTCCATTCAACATCTACCTAGTTGAATTTAGGCAATTAGATCTTGGTGTAAAATACATCTATTTTTTTCTTTACAATTAAACTTGCACATAACCTATAAAACATGAATCTAACATAAATTGTTGTTGTCTGTAAAACAAGTATTAAGTAATAATTAAAATGAATGTTAAAATATCTTTTCATTTAGATGCTAAGTTTTATTATATTTTCATTTTTGAAACAACACTTGATGCCTATAGCCCAGTCCCCACATGATTGGATTGTTGAATGGTTAGTCATTGTGGCTCTTTTTTTTGCAAGCAGGCAATATTGCTTTCTGAAACCTAAAACATATGGAGCAAACAGAACAGTGAAGCAAACATAGTTACATAGTTACATAGTTAGATAGCTGAAAAGAGACTTGCGTCCATCAAGTTCAGCCTTCCTCACACCTGTTTTTTGCTGTTGATCCAAAAGGCAAAAAAAACCCCAAAAAAACAAAAAAAAAACAGTTTGAAGCACAATTTTGCAACAAGCTAGGACAAAAAAATTCCTTCTTGACCCCAGAATGGCAGTCAGATTTATCCTTGAATCAAGCACATATTACCCTACATTGAAAGATTATATCCTTGAATATTCTGTCTTTGCAAGTATGCATCTAGTAGCTGTTTGAACATCTGTATGGACTCTGATAAAACCACTTCTTCAGGCAGAGAATTCCACATCCTGATTGTTCTTACAGTAAAAAAACCTTTCCTTTGCCTTAGACGAAATCTTCTTTCTTCCAGTCTAAATGCATGGCCTCGTGTCCTATGTAAAGTCCGGTTTGTGAATAGATTTCCACACACATTGATATGATTTATTAGTCCCTAAAATAATGTTGATAGTTTCTCCTTATAGGCCTGAAACTTATTTTCTTTCATCTTAAAGGAATACATCAGCATTTGTAATATCTTAATATAAGCCATCGTTATGTGCTTGCAATTGCATTGTCCGTTATCTGACACTGTATTCATTATTTTGCAAGCATCCCTTGCTTTTCAAACTTGTGCGTACTTTCTGCCTGCAGAATTTTCTATCATAATATTTTGAAACTCAACTGATAATGTGCACCCAAGGTGCATAACAATGGCTGTCAGAAAAGGGGGTAGAAAGGTAGACAAGTCATTTCTTTAAACATTTCAAAATATGGGGTGAAGTCTGACTGTGGAGCTGAACAGACACACTCTGTGTGAGCTCCTGAGCCTGATAATCAACATTAATCACGGGCCCCTCACTTAACTTTGGACCCAAACCTAATGCATCCTATTAACCCCTTAAGGACCAAACTTCTGGAATAAAATGGAATCATGACATGTCACACATGTCATGTGTCCTTGTTATGGTACTTTTTGAAAGTAAACCAAAATGTTCAAATGTCTATCTGTTCCTGTCCAAATCAATAAAATTAAATTGCGTATATACGCTGAAGTAATTAAGTCTGACACACGAGGTTCAGGTTAAAATAACTTCGAGAAAGTTTATTGGCAAGTGAAGAAAAAGCGGGCGCGCAGGCCCTTTTAAGAGGCATTTTGCGTCATCATTGATTATTAGAATATCAGCAAATAAACATCATCAATTGGATTAATTGTTAAGTGACGGGGTTAGTGTCTTACCTATTGGTTCGTAAATTTAAGAGGTTAGTCCCATGCCCACCCATCAGAGGTGGGATTATTCTGGACACGGGTGGGGGACAAGGGGGTCCTAAGCGTCATTTTACACGGTCAATGATATCAGGCTTTATGTCCAGGTGCAAGGTCTCTTATGAATAGAACATTTCATTACTACTGTGTTCTGTGGCCTTCAAACTGTACTATCTTACAAGCTCTAAGGAGTAGCCAGCGAGTCTTAAGGAGTAGCCAGCACCTCCTGGTACTTGTCCTTGAAGGAAACACAGTCTTTGTCTACTGTATTAATTGGGTTGAGAAGTTCAGTCACGTAATGTAGTTTTAAAATGAACAAGTTAAGTCATGAGGACAAAATGGAGGATTGAAGAAGTCAGGTTAGGAGGACAAAATGGAGGACGAAGTCACAGTATAAAGTTAAAATGGAGTTAGTACAATGATTCAATACAAGTACAATAAAGATTTTTAATAATTCCACATCAGTCCCCCCTATGAAATGTTAGATTCTAAGAGATAAAACTTTATTATGTTAGTATCAGAAGACGTGTTAACCCAAAGGCACAGAAACCCCGTGGCCGCTAGCTAGATGTTAATGCAAAGTGCGAGGCTGTCCCTAGATCTGACCCTAATAGGCTAACCATCCGTCAGTATGGCTCTCGAACGCTTCACACCCAAGGGTATCCCATGGCAGCTAACCCACCACTTCTCCACATGGGGCCTTTACCATTCACTGACAGATGCTGTCCCTAATCTAGTCCCTTCCTAGAATTCCTGCACTTTATCAACAAAGGGGATAATTTGCAGCGGCAGACAGGGTGAGTTGATGTCTTGGAATTCTTGGTCATCAACTTCGAGATGGGTCAAAGTGGGTGTTGCTTGGTCAACAGTCTTCATGAGGGATTTTCTCAGACATGGGAGGACACAACAAAAGAGAAGAGCAAAGATAAAAAGAAAAATTAGTATAGCCATACCAATCTGCATTAAAGCCTTTTGCCATCCTGTCATCCAACCAAACCATCTTTCCCAGGGATCTTTTATCCCAGAATTCCTTTTTAACTCTTCAGACAAGTCATTTAATTTTTCTATAGCTAGTGTGACTTTACCATTAGGGCCTGTGTTTTCTGGGATGTAGGTACAACATGTCATAGTGTCGGGCAAAATCTTACAAACCCCTCCTTTTTCGGCTAAGATCATATCTAGGGCCATCCTATTCTGGAAAGTCATTTGGGATGTGGCCTGTAACTGTTCGGCCAACCCCTGGAGGGCGTCTCTGGTGTAATTGACAAAACGCTGTTGATTATAATAAATGTAATTTATCCAATTTAGATTCTTGTTTGCGGTAACTATGGTAAAAATTGATTCAAATCCTGCAGCAACTTCATCCCTAGCTTTAAACTCATTGGGCACCCCCCTGGGCACTCCAATGGCATCAATATATACATGAGGATCAAAACTTCCTTTCACTGGGGCGTCACGTTTAACCTTAGTGTGGCTGAACTCATGGGTGTTGAGGTGTGTGTCAGAAATAATATGTATAGGCATAATGGCCTTAGTCAAAGTACACTCTCCCCACCATTCCGTGTCCATTCTGGATCTCAGCTGTAAATCCCCACACAACCAGTAAATGTCTCCCAGTGACCTAGTATGGTGTTGCAGCAAGCGTACAGGAACAGTTCTGTATGTAGCACAATAACCTTTGGAAAAGTTACCCACAAATTTACCAATACCATTGTACATGGCATAGCAAGTGTAATTACCTTTATATACGGTAATACCATCAGGGGGTTTGACGTCTTTGGCTAGAAGAGGATACTCCTTTGTCCATGCAATACATATGGACCTGTTAAAATTATAGTGATAGGCAAAAAGGCTTAAAACACATTCTTCTATATCTACGGGTAGGATTAAAGGTACGGTACCCAGGTGAGGCCGGGCACCTCCACACACATAACATGCGGTTCTATTATGCTTATTAGCATTATATTTCATCCATTCTAACCATAAATTTACATCATTAAAACCTGTTTCAGCGGCCATGGTATCTTCAAAAGTGGGGTTAGCAATGGCCATCATGTCCTGAAAGGTCTGGATATGGGGTTTTAATGGGTTAGGGACCATATGGGTGGCCCCTTGCCACTCAGAAGAGTTGCACATATCTTTGAGGTAGAAATGCCCTAATTTCTGGTAGGAACCCCTTTTCCAGTACATTCCCATCACATACTGGTCTGCATCGGTTGGGCTTGGGTGCTCAATGTTAAGGATTAATTTCATTGGTGTGCTCCCCCCAGGCTTTCTTAAAGTCATTCTCTGGAGAAGCGATCTACCACGATCATCTACTTTAGCTACGGCACTTTTTGGTTTGTAACCCCAGGCAGGCCCGGCATTCCACCCCGCCGCCCCCCAATGGTCACAATTGTGCCCCCATTGCTTGTCAACTACACAAACATATGGGTCTTTCGAATGAGGGATATCTCTATAGATGCTCTGGATTTGTGGTGTGGGAAATGGGCATTCTACAATATCACAGTAGTCAAAGGTATAAGTAGCCACCTGGGTGCATGATGAATTATACCAGAAGGTGTACCCACTAATGTCTTTGGTAATGGCTACTTGCTGGGCCTTCATAAGGCTAATTAAGGAGAAGATGTACCAGAGATACATGTTTGTGCGATATTCGCCTCCTCTGGGGCAGGAGATTTCTTGCAGTGGGAAGCGTGGATCCAATTTGGCCTACCGGCCAATTTGACGGAGGTTGCGGTAATCAGGAGAACTTGGAATGGACCGTCAAATCTCGGTTCTAGAGTATTTTTCCGCACAAACTTCTTAACCAGGACCCAATCTCCGGGGAGTAGGTTATGGGAACCTGTATCCAATTCGGGATCTGGAATTGAAGAGAAAACTTGGGCATGTATTTTGTTTAGGACATTTGCAAGTTCAGTTACATAGTCTACTAAAACATCTGATTGGAGTAGCAACTGCTGCGGATAATAACAACCTAGTCTGGGTGCTGTCCCAAATAGAACCTCATATGGGGACAGTGAATGCTTCCCTCTAGGTGTGTGCCTAACACTAAATAGAGCTATTGGTAGGCTTTCTGGCCAGGGCATCTTTGTTTCTTGTGACATTTTTAACATTCTGGTTTTTAGAGTGCCATTCATGCGCTCCACTTTACCACTACTTTGTGGGTGGTAAGGGGTATGGAAGGCTAGAGTCACCCCTAGAGCAGTCCAAATTTCTTTAGTCACAGTTGCTGTAAAGGCTGGGCCTTGATCACTCTCAATGACTTCTGGGAGTCCGAATCTGCATACAATATCTGTAATTAGGCGCTTTGCGGTTGTCTTTGCAGTGATATTGGCCACTGGGTAGGCTTCTGGCCAGCCTGAGAACATGTCTACTATTACTAGTGCATATTCATGGGGCCCACTCTTGGGCATTTGGATGTGGTCAATTTGAATTCGTTGGAAGGGGTACATGGGCTTTGCCAGGTTCTTTGCAGGCACCTTGACTGGTCTTCCCGGGTTGCATTTTGCACAAATAACACAGGCTTTGCAGAAGTTGCTTATCAATGTTGTGATTCCGGGTGCTTCATAATACTTCTGTATGAGGGCGGCCATCAGTTCTTTTGACAGGTGTGCAGGCCCATGTGCCCATTGGACCACTGCTGGGTATAAATTTCTGGGAAGACAAAATTTGAAGTTGTTGTAATATATTCCGTCCTTTTGGACAGCTCCTTTCTTTTTCCATTTCTGGATTTCCTCAGGAGTGACTGCAGCTTGTTGTTCTTGTAAAATTCGCAAATCAGTAGGAAGAGTTTGCAAAGCAAAAATAGGGACTTCTTCTTCTTCTTCTTCTTGTCCGGACACTTCTTCATCCACTTCCTGCAGATCCCTGGCCGCTAACTTAGCAGCTTGATCAGCCAAATGGTTGCCCCTTGCTTCATCTGTATCCAATTTCCCGTGGGCCTTAATTTTCAAAACGGCCACTTCTTTGGGGAGTAGGAGGGCATCCATTAGCTCCTTGATTGCAGTGCTGTGTTTGACTGGTGTACCGGCGGTGGTAAGAAATCCTCTAGTCTTCCAAATTAGGCCGAAGTCATGTGCCACACCCAGAGCATATCTTGAATCTGTATAGATGTTGGCACGTTTTCCTTCGGAAATTTTGCATGCTGAAGTCAGAGCCTGTAATTCAGCTTCTTGCGCAGACATTGCTGGCGGTAAGGATGATGATTTAATGACTTCATCTGTTGTGGTTACGGCATATCCTGTGTGATATGTTCCTCCTTCATCGGCATATCTCGATCCGTCCACAAACAGGGTAAAATCCGGATCTGGTAATGGGTTCTCATGCACAGTTGGTAAGTGCACTGTTTCCATTTTCATCTGTTCAAAACAGTCATGAGGTGTTTCTGGGTCATAATCATTCTTTATGACCAGATCTTGGAATTCCTTTTCCAGGAAATGGCGTGGCCATGCTTCTAGAAGGTCAGTTGTTGGGTATTTGACAATACCATTTTCCTGTAGCTGTTCTTCATTCATGGTGGCCCATAGTTTTGCCATGGGCCCAAGATCATTCCATGACCTTGTCTTCAACTTGGTAACAGGAATATGTGGGATAGCAGTATCCCAATGACGGTAAAGGTAGTTAAGTTGTTGAGGTAGCTGGATCAAGACCATGCTATTGCCTTCAGAGTCACAATAGAAGTCTTGTGCAGTGAGCTTTACATCGGTCCGGTGGTAAAGCTCATCTTCATAGCAAGGTTCAGGAGTAATGTTCGGTTTGTACCACGTGGTGCAGAAGGCGTGATCTGGGCCTTCACAGAGAGGTTTTTCGCCTTCATAAAATGTCAAATGTGGATGCATGACTTTCTTGATACATCCACAGAGCAGGTGAATGTAGGTTTCATCCGTGATAAATCCATAATAGATACCCCCCTCAGGGAGTGGAAGAAGAGTGGACGGATTAAGCACTTGACATCTTTGGATGGAAATGTTGTCAGGCAAAAGAAGATGACACTGTAAGCGCAGATGTCTGGCTGGAGACACGTGCTTGAGCTGGACTTGGTTGATGATGGCAGAAATGTCATGAGGGGCCAAAACAACCAGAGGGTGGCCAAGGACCAGGTCTGAGGTTCTTTCTATGAGTTCTCTCGCAGCAAAAACAGCCCTGAGACAGGAAGGAGTCCCTCTGGCCACAATGTCCAGTTGACATGAGAAATATCCAATAGGTCTCTGGCGGCCTCTCAGGTCATTAGTTTGGGTGAGAACTCCTGTTGCATGGCCTTGTCTTTCAGAGACAAACAATTTGAAAGGTTTGGAGTAGTCAGGTAGGCCCAAGGCAGGAGCAGAAGCAATGGCACGTTTGAGGGCATTAAAATTGTCCAGAGCTTCATTGGTCAGACCGAAGGGTTCGGACTTAAGAGCATCATAGAGAGGTTGCATAAGCAGAGAGGCTTCTGGGATCCATGCTCTGCAGTAGGAAATGAGGCCTAGGAAGGCATGAAGAGACTTAGAAGTCCTTGGAGGCGGAATGTCTAGCACAGCTCTTACCCGGTCCCGAGTAAGATGTCTGGTACCTTGAGATAGACAATGTCCAAGGAAGATCACTGAAGACTGACAGAATTGTAGCTTGATGAGTGAAGCTTTACATCCCTGTTCTGCCAAATAGGAAAGAAGACTAAGTGAACACCTTTCAGTAGTGGGCATATCATCTCCACACAGCAGTAGATCATCCACATACTGAAGCAGGACAACTTCTGGGTGGTCAGCTTGCCATGGGTCAAGGATGGTGCCCATGGCCTTTGCAAATTGACTTGGAGAATTTTGTGCCCCTTGGGGCATGACAGTCCAGGTATACTGCTGCATCTCATGAGTGAAAGCAAACAGGTATTGACAGGATGGGTCCAGTGGGACACTGAAAAAGGCATTGGCCAGGTCAATAACTGTGAAGAATTTTGCAGATGGTGGGACTCCAGAGAGCAGAGTGTGAGGATTTGGTACAAGAGGGGTGTCCAGGACGGTAGCTTCATTAACAGCACGGAGATCCTGGACCATCCTGTACTTTTCCGGCTCACCCTTTGGAGTTTTCTTTTTCACAGGAAATAATGGGGTGTTGCATTCAGATTTACATTTGACAAGGGCACCCTTCTCCAAGAGTGCCTTGATGTGGACAGAAATTGCAGCAGACTGTGCTGGTTTTAATGGATATTGTGGTTTTCTTGGTAACTTAGCTCCTGAAATAAGCTTTACCACCACAGGGGGAACATTTAGGTGACCTATGTCCTCTGGGCCTGAGGACCATAACTTAGCTGGCACCTGTGTTTTTAATTCCTCTGGGAAATTGGACCTTAATTCTGCTGCCTCCTCACGGGGCTTTTCTAAATGCAGCATCAGAGGCAAAGAGCATAGGGCTGAAGTGTCTGATACAGACAGAGGTGTAAACATTTCTACCTGCCCATCCGGGGTAAAGGTGATGGATGCTTGCAGGCGTGAGAGAACATCAGCACCTAACAGGTTAATGGGGCATGTGGAGGATACTACAAAGCGAGCAAGCAGGCTAGAGCCAACTCGTAGTGGAGTTGTTAAAGGGCTACGTCTTGGCTGGCCATCCACTCCAACACAAGAGACATCAATACTGGACAGGAAGGATGGGTCTGGCAGGTCTTGTTCTCGTAGAACACTACGGGCTGCACCTGTGTCAACTAGAAATGTAGTAGGATGGTCTTCAATGGGCAAAGTCACTGTGGCAAGTGGCCCTCCCTTATCCCCTGTAGACGCTGCCATTACAGGGGTTACGGACACAGGCTTGCCAGTTTCCTAATCATCTGGTTCTTCAATAATTGGAATCTTTTTCTCGGTCTTGGGGCCTGGGGCAGGCTTAGAGAACTTTCTGGGTGCCCCAGGTTCCTTTTTAGGTTCCGGACAATCACTTCTGTAGTGTCCCTGAGCCCCACAATTAAAACAAGTTACATCCTCTAACTTGACACCCTTGGTGCCAGAGGTGATGGGGGTAGCGCGGGCCACCATGAGTGGAGCTGGATTGGGTCTTCTTGGGGTCTGAACAGATTCCAGACCTCTAGCAACTAAAAGCAGGGTATCCAAGGGAACAACCTTGTATTCAGGACGTGCAGCAATGATTCCCTTGCGTATAGAGTCTTTAACACCTTGGACAAACGCACCTGACAGCATTTGTGAATGAATCTTATCTGTAAGATCAAACCCCAAATCTGTGAACATTTGATACAGTCTTGCATGAAACCTTTCCACTGATTCTCCTTTATCTTGAATAACATCAGTAAGGCCAGCAGCCTGATCCGCAAGTTTGTCCTTAGCCCATTCTCTTAATTGGGTGCAAAAAGTTACTCCAGAGGGGTAATCAACATCACTGCTGAGCAGATCTGTACTGAGGTGTCGGGCCATACTTGGCCAATATGCATCCCCTGCTTTGATAGCACAAATGCTCAGCAAATCACGCCATGCGGCGGAATAAGTCTTTTGAATTTGAACTATCCCTCGGTAGAAGGGCATAGGCTGTTTTTCTGGGTCAGGGAGTGATTTCATTAGAGCACTAGCTTGAGTGGGATTGAAAGCAACATATTTAGGAGGGGCCTGTTCTCCCCGACCCTTGTGGCCAAAGGGGTCATCGATAGAACGATGAGTTGGGGCTCCCGCGGCAAGCTCCGATGAGACATGGGACACCCTGTCCATCTCGTCATCATCGAATTCTATGATATTGGCTCTTTTGCGCGGTGCAGGGCCCGCATGAGGTGAAAGGATCGGTGGTTGGGAACGAGCCCCGGATGCAGGGGTGGCTAGCGAGTCATAACCTGGGGATAGGTAGTCACCGGGAATTACCGGCATCAGGGCCGAACTGGGGGCCGCCATATTGGTGGCCGGAAAAGGTGTTACATTAGGGTTAAGGGAAGGAGTGGCGGCCATGTTAGATGTGGGCACACCCGGAGCAACCTGTGCCGGACTGGGCATAACCGGAACCTGGGGAGTGGCTTGGGGAAGGGGTAGTGGATATCCGGGATAGGGCAGGGCCATGGGATATGGGAAGGGGTAGGGCCAGGCTGGGGAGGGAAAGGAGGTGGGGTATTGGACTGGGGCGGAGATGGGAGGGGACGGAGAGGGATTGGTAGGGGTGGGTGCAGAGGGAGGAGCCGGGGTGAGGGTGGAAGAGGTGGTTGGCTGGGCGGATGCAGAGGGGAGGGGATCATTAATGGAGAGGGATTGTAGGGAAGGGATGGCAGATGAAATGGTAGGGGAAGGTATAGCAGGTAGCGTAGGGATGGATGAGGATGATGGGAATGTCAAAGATGGGGAAGGGGAAAAGAAAGATCCATCAGAATTCAGGACCGGGCAGACAGGGGAGGTAATGGGATGGGTGTTAGGAGGATTGGGAGTGGGGAACATAGTCGGCTGGCTATCACTTATGGCTGACTGAACCTTGGGGATAGACATTCCCTGGGCGCCGGTTTTGGGCGCTGGCTGAGGGTAGACCCCAGCAACACAATTATTATGATACACAAACAATTTCACACCTTTGTGATTTATCTCTTCCTCAACCCAACCTTCTAGCTGAATAGCCTTCGCTACTCTATACCATGCTTCAGCAGTCTTTAATAAACCATTATCTGTAAGCTTGCCTTTCTTTTCTGTCAGTAACCTACGCCAACTTTCTGGTTGCAATCTTCCACATGTCGGTACAGCAATTCTACATACTTTTGCAATCTTTTCAACACCTTTAACCATTTCCTCACCCTCTCTGTCTTCGACTAAATCACATGCTAACCAGCCCTTACTGGGCTTGCTTAAATCCTGTCCCATAATCCCTTTACCCCTATACCAGCGTCCTAGATATAGGGAGAGAGAAGGAAAACTGAACAAGAACGTCTACAATGCTCGACTGCCACCCGAGAATCGTGGGATTTTCTCAGGTGCGTCTTCCCAAAACGTAGCCTAGTCACTGAATCCGCCTACCCGGGGTGGTAGACACGGATTGGAGCGAGGTGAGAAGTGTGTGACCAATCACTTCTCTTTCAAGAGAAATGGGAGTGGATAGTATAATAATATAGGAAGTTTAGAAAAGATGAAAGGCAAGGAAAAATCCTTAGAGACAGACACAGGAGTTCATGAGACTCCTAATAAAACAGACAAGACAACAATACAATCGAAATACAGTGCATGCATTACAGTTCAAATAAAATCAACAATAATCCCTTTCCTTCTACATGTGCTTACTCCAAAGTCACCTTTCTCAACCTCGTAGTGTCCCCGCTCGGAGAACGACTTTCATAAGTCTCACTACCAGCGGCCAAGGATAACAGCTAACACCGGTCCGAAATCCTTTCCAGCCTCCCTCTACTCTGCAGTCCACAAGAATGTGGCCACGTCTATCCTCACTCCCGTAGTGCCCCTATAAAACCCACTTATAAGTCTCACTACCACGTGATGCGAAAAACAAGCAATACCTGCCTGAATTCCCCCAGGAAACAAAGTCCCCTGCCACAAGGCTAAGTCTCCTACCACGATTAAATAATCAGTGGACCTTCAGCTCAACTAGAGCCGAAGGGTCCGGGTCAGGACGTCCCCAACTCAACTAGAGCTGGATGGTCCGGGTCAGGACGTCCCCAACTCAACTAGAGCTGGATAGTCCGAACGCGCACAGTGAAGCTAGCTAGGCTATCAAAGTGACACAAACTTGGATCACAGGAAACTATGATTCTACACAGATCCCACAGTTCCACAAACTTCTTTTTCCTTACAGCCACAGCCACGAGGCTCCTAAAAGAAGTAAACAGGCAAAGAAGACCCCCCAGGAACACATCCACGGGTCAACCCCTCTTTTTCCTTACAACCACAGCACCGTGGTTCCTAAAAGAGGTAAAACAGGCAACAGAAGACCCCCCAGGAACACATCCACGGGTCAACCCCCCTTTATCCCAAAAGGGGTAAAATACAAACAGATAGACAGACACACTGAAGACCCAGGCAAGTCCCCTCAGGTCCACCCCCCTTTATCCCAAAAAGGGGAAAACAAGCAAGACAGAACCCCAGGCAAATCCCCTGCAGGTCCACCCCCCCTTTATCTCAAAATGGGGAAACAGGCAAACAATTCAAACACAATTCAAACACACCCAGGCAACAGATAGACTAAAATGCAGGTAAACAAGTGAGTAACGAGACACCGGGCAAGATATTACCTGTCTTTGATGTCCTCCCGGGAAGCAGTCACAGACACGTGGACGGGTCAATCAAAGGGGCCGGAACGTACCGGTGGCTCTGCAGAAGTCTCTACCGTGTATCTGGAGGTGATCAATCTCCCTTCCTTCCCCCTGGATTCCTCCGTCCACCCTTGTCTTCCTTAGGACGGCTCACCGGCCGGACATAGCCCGATGCCCCACGTTGGGCGCCAAGTTGTTATGGTACTTTTTGAAAGTAAACCAAAATGTTCAAATGTCTATCTGTTCCTGTCCAAATCAATAAAATTAAATTGCGTATATACGCTGAAGTAATTAAGTCTGACACACGAGGTTCAGGTTAAAATAACTTCGAGAAAGTTTATTGGCAAGTGAAGAAAAAGCGGGCGCGCAGGCCCTTTTAAGAGGCATTTTGCGTCATCATTGATTATTAGAATATCAGCAAATAAACATCATCAATTGGATTAATTGTTAAGTGACGGGGTTAGTGTCTTACCTATTGGTTCGTAAATTTAAGAGGTTAGTCCCATGCCCACCCATCAGAGGTGGGATTATTCTGGACACGGGTGGGGGACAAGGGGGTCCTAAGCGTCATTTTACACGGTCAATGATATCAGGCTTTATGTCCAGGTGCAAGGTCTCTTATGAATAGAACATTTCATTACTACTGTGTTCTGTGGCCTTCAAACTGTACTATCTTACAAGCTCTAAGGAGTAGCCAGCGAGTCTTAAGGAGTAGCCAGCACCTCCTGGTACTTGTCCTTGAAGGAAACACAGTCTTTGTCTACTGTATTAATTGGGTTGAGAAGTTCAGTCACGTAATGTAGTTTTAAAATGAACAAGTTAAGTCATGAGGACAAAATGGAGGATTGAAGAAGTCAGGTTAGGAGGACAAAATGGAGGACGAAGTCACAGTATAAAGTTAAAATGGAGTTAGTACAATGATTCAATACAAGTACAATAAAGATTTTTAATAATTCCACATCATCCTTAAGGGGTTAAGCAGACATCGGGGGATACCCCACACAAGCATATCGCCCGCTGGATTGCCTGAACCGAGGCTTGCGACCTACACCATGCAGAGCTGAAGAGAGTCGTCCGCTCTCCCAGCCCTCAAACACATGAAGCAATCAAGGTACACAGCTACCACCTTCCTCCCCACATCCCACCCCCACCCTCTGGACTAGTGGGGGTTATCCCAGTCCCCACTGCCCCGCTCCACATTCCTCCGCTGACTCCCAGCACAAACGCCAAACATGAACAAACCCTGACCGCTGCGGACCAATCCAAGATGGCGGACACACAGTCCCATTGCAAACATGTGCCTCTGAAGGTCCACCACAGCGCAACGGAGCATATACTCACACACCTGAATAATATATTTTACAGATTCTGGGCATGAATAGAAGCTCTAAACGCTGCAGCACAGATTCAGTTGCAGGAAAGCTGGAGTACATGGCGACTCCTGGGGAGCAGTAGCCGGAGAGTGAATGGGACACCCTCTGTTCCAACCACGACAAAGAAGCAGGTTACTCCCTACGCTTACCCATCTGGGCCAAAGGCCACTAGGGGCACAACCCCGGGGTGTCTTCCATGCAGGCGGAGGTCCTCTCGCCGCAGGAGGCGAAGCAACATCAAGGCCTCCAGCTTTGTCCCAGCAGGGAGGGACTCTGACTCCAGAAGCCCCCGAGTCCGTGGTTCCGTGATGCCGGCCTTTACTCAGGCTCGGAGCTGGAGGGATGACCCGGCTTGCTCCTGGCTTACTGCTGTCGTCGGCAACCACCCGGCACCATTGCCACGATTTCCCACTTGAGGAATCGGATGATCAAGATTTGTGGATGACCTACCTGCATCCAGACAGACTCTCCCCATTTATAAATGGACACAATCCTGTCACAAACAGCAGTTCCAGGTTCTCTAAGCCCTGGTGATACATACAGCTGTAGCATTCCTGTATTTTCACAAATGCCTTATTTTACCAAGTGCCCTTGTCTTATATGTATTCTTATTGAGCAGTGAGCGGACTACGGTGATTATTATAACATTGTATCTTCCTTTTTTACACCTAACGTTTTATTACATCTAATATGCGTTCTAGGCAATAACTAAATTGTGAGCTGAGAATTCATATGTATAACTCTGTAAAGGCCTACAATGCCCTGAGCTAATGCTGTGCTTAGTTACTTTTGCCAGGCTTTCACCACGCTTCTCAATGTAATCGCCTAGCCTACTTAGTCCTGTATGTTAACCGTAACCTATGTGGCATGTACTAGCCTAGTATGTTTAACCTTTACAAAAACAAAAAGTGGTCAATTTCTTAGGAGTATATATTAATGTATGTCATGTGTATTTGTGAATTGTCAACTGGCTTCTCATTAAGATGTCTTTGTGCTGGCGCCACAAGCGTGTGTAATACAGCTCATTGAAAAGGGCAGGTACCCTACCCTAACGCAACTGACAGTCCGTTAGATCTGTGGATCTTATAGAAGCAGAATAAAACCTTCCTGGCTATTTGAGTAACAGCCATGGAAGTGCTTTATTTTTTTATTTTATTTTTAAATCACACTTCTAAAATGACAAACTGCTGAAGTGCTTTATGTGTCTGGAGTGTTCCTTTAAGATGAAAAAGTTTGAAAAGAGAAGTTAATCAGATTATTTCATATCATAAAAAAAATGTAAAGCAGGGTTCTGGAAAATGTTACCCTCCTGTTGTTGCTGAACTACAACTCCCATGATTATGTATTTCATTCAAAGAATCTTGGGAGTTCTAGTTCAGCAATATCTGGAGGACCAGAGTTTGGAAAACCCTGCTCTAAAGCAACCACTTTCTATATTTATGTGTTTGTGGGTTATTATTTCCCCTAGCTGGATAGGTAGAATCAATTCCAGAAAACTTTTAAGATACCTCCTCTTCCTTGCTTCTTGCAAAAGAAATTCCTCAGTTGTGGTTCTGTCTCCTTCAATGATGGCTGAATCGCTCATTCCTTTGCAAGTTTTATTATGTTTTTTTGTTTTTTTTTCTGTTTTTTTTTTTTTTACTCTAGCTAAAGTTCCCTATCAATAAATGATGTACCCTGTAAGTACGGTGCAGGAACAAGAACCACCTGGGCACAGACAGAGGCCTTTCAAAGGTTTCCAGCTATGCCGTAGCATACTTCATGCCCATTTATGGGCTACTATATAGTGCAAACTCTCTGTGGGTTCACCCACTCTGATGAACTGGGCCAAAGTTTAGTTTGCATTTTGGTGTACATCAGCCACCTCTATTTGTGAGTATTCACAAGTTTCTGTCTGTTGCTGCATTGTCCTTACTGCTGTGACCAACCTATATGTCTCCTAGGAGCCCTGTAGTGGTATGTTGCCCACTATAAGTGTGCATACGTGTTATTCTGGTCTGTTGCAGCTGCAATTTTTGCCATTATTCACACTCCGCATCCCAATGTGTGTGCCTCAACCACGTCTCTTGTCTCTGCAGTATCCATTTTTACCTTCTTCTTCATTGCCTCTTCTTAGGCCTAGCCAGCTCCGCCTGCGTCTGTTCCTGTTTCCATGTGTTGCTGAGTTTCCTGCATTTCTCATTTCTCCTCTGTAAGCCTACCTGTTTTTGAGTATACAAGTCTGTTCTCTATATCCTGTACTTTTACATTTACGGACACATCTGTGGGTGAGGAAGAAGTTCCATTGGACAATATTATGGTGTCCTATGTCTTGATCGCTGGGGCTCTCCGTTCTGGCATAATCTGTGACACTGCATGCTGCCAGTACGCGTCTTTTTATTTAATTCTGCGGTGGCGTCTGATTGGCAGATGCACTCCTATGGGCCAACCACAAATATGGTGGTATTTTTTTCCCAGTAGTACATTATTGTGTACTCTTATTCTATGAGAGTATTGACCTTGACTTGTTGGCTTGACTTGTTTATGCTGATCTCAGAAAACCTATTGGCTGGCTTGCTACCGTTTCTCGGATATCTCCTGCTCTTGACCTAGGCTATCACTCTATTATTATATTGTATTTTGTTAAACCCTGCCTCTCTAAGGATCAGTAATATGGAGTTTCATATGCCTTTGTATACTGGGGTTTGTGTGTTTTTCGTGACCGTCTAAACTTCTTCTAAGCTCTTTTATGTTTGCCTTCTCTGTCACACTATGCATGTCTTTTGTTTGGAGTTGTTGTGTACAGAGTGTTTGCCTCAGATATCTGCTGTGTCTCAAAATGCTCCTACTATTAGTTTTTCTTGCCCCCAGAATGTTCCCCACTCATTCATTGGCAAGTGCTTCTGACAACTGGATTTTACCAAGCAGTGCTGAGTAAGTGACCCAGGCCTGTCCCAGTTCAGAAACACTCTTTTTATTCTCATGCCCATTACCTATTTGTGAGTTCTCAGTTAGACTCTGTGCAGGACCCCCTCTGTAATTACAACTCCGAAGATGATTCTAAAAGGGACACTCAGATCTCCCAGGAGCATTATAATCCCTTGGGAATTCTCTGTCTACATTCAACTTACAGCACATGTGCTCGCTCCTTCTGAAGCTATTATGCACTTTAACAGTTCTATATGCACCAAAGTCACAATCTCCTGAGATGTCTGCTTTGGATGCAGTTCTCCTGGACAGAGTGTGTGCTGCTTTCCAGATCTAGGGGAGATTAACCCGTTTGGCCCACAAGATGCCTTTAATTAGGGTCATTAGTTTTAATAATCGGGTTAATCCCTTAGGGTCCAGGAGACTGGGCATTTATTTCATCTTCTAATTCAAGCCATCCATTTTAATAAGGGGTCACTGGGAAACTGGGCCTGTCCTGGGTCCTGATCCAAAAACAGGACCACATATATATTTTTATAGAGCCCAGGCTCTGTTTTATCTTTCCTTGCAGCCCATAGTGAAACAGAGCAGAAGCAATTCACTTGGCTTCTCCTATTTTTTTTTGGGAGGATATGTTTTATTTATTTATTAATGTATTATTAATGGAGATGATCAGTTGTCTTAGTTAAGAAAGCCAGTGCAGCAGAAATATCACTTTATTCAGTGTTATTTTGTTGTTGAATAACAAGCATCAATTGTTATAAGGTGAATATTACCTCTGGCACTGATTTGTATAGTCAGAAATGCAATTCTCACCCATTATATAATCTTTAATTTTAAGCACAAATTGAATTCAAACTAGCAATCCAGCGGTAATTAATTGCAATTATGTGTTTTTATGAAGGTTTTGTAAGCAATTAATTTCTTAGAAAACTGTTTGCTTTACAATTAAACAGTTTGCAGCAAGAGGAAATGCTTACCTGAAATTTTCTTTATTTTGTAGCTGTTTGCATTTTTGTATGATATGTGAAAACTCTCTTGGGAATTTTACCTCCATTCCAAATAATAAATAAATATTTTCTCAGAGATTTTTTTTTCTTTTTTTTTTTTTATGCTGCATGTACATTTCATCTAGCAATATTTTATTCATTATAGAATTGGCTGGAAAAGAAAAAGGTGTTTATTCAAGAACTGCATAAAATAAAGAAAACTGAAGAGGAAGAGAAAAAAAAAAAATCCAGCAAGGTGAGTTCATGTATAACTGTTTATCTTAAAGAAACACTCTTGACACCATAACAACTTAATTTCAATGAATTTGTTATGGTGCCTGAAGTCACTTAAACAGTCTTAAGTCTTCAAGTGTTAAACCACACTAAAGATGTATACCCTGGCGCCCCATTTCTCTTCTGATCGCGCTAATGCAAAATAAAATACTGTTTAGGAAGCTTTGTAGATATGGTCCCAGCAGCAGTGGTGTATCCTGGTTTTGTGCTGCCCTAGGCAGCACAAAACTCAGGCGCCTCTCCCCCCCCCCACCCCCCGCAACCTTTACCCCGCCCCGCATTCTAAATACACACACACACACATTCACTGACGCATACACTAACAGAAACACACACTAAGACACACACACTAAGACACACACTAAGACACACACTAAGACACACACTAAGACACACACTAAGACACACACTAAGACACACACTAAGACACACACTCACTAACAGACACACACTCACTAACAGACACACACACACTCACTAACAGACACACACACACTCACTAACAGACACACACTCACTCACTAACAGACACACACTCACTCACTAACAGACACACACTCACTCACTAACAGACACACTCACTCACTAACAGACACACACACTCACTAACAGACACACACACTCACACTCACTAACAGACACACACACTCACACTCACTAACAGACACACACACTCACACTCACTAACAGACACACACTCACTAACAGACACACACTCACTAACAGACACACACACACTCACTAACAGACACACACACTCACTAACAGACACACACACACTCACTAACAGACACACACACTCACACTCACTAACAGACACACACACACTCACTAACAGACACTCACACTCACACTCACTAACAGACACACACACACTCACTAACAGACACACACACTCACTAACAGACACACACACTCACACTCACTAACAGACACACACACACTCACTAACAGACACTCACACTCACTCACATTAACACTTTTCTTTTTTTTTTTTACTTTAACCCCCCCAGCCTCCTTACCTTTGGGAATGCTGGGGGGGGGGGTCATCTTTCTCCCTGGTGGTCCAGTGGCTGCTGGGCGGTTGGGTGGCGCTGCTGGGCGGGCGGCAAGGGAGCACTCCCCCTGAGCTGTCTGATCAGCTCCCTCGCGCGCTGCACAGTGAGGCTGGGAGGCGGAGCCGGAATATGACGTCATATTCCGGCTCCCAGCCTCACTCTGCGGCGCGCGAAGGAGCTGAGCAGACAGCTCAGGGGGAGTGCTCCCTCGCCGCCCGCCCAGCAGCGCCGCCCGACCGCCCAGAAGCAGCCCAGAATGTCTGTTAGCCGCAAGGCTAACAAGACATTTGCCTTGGGCATTTGGGGGGGCTGCTTTTTTTGCCGCCCCCTGGAAAATGCCGCCCAAGGCAAATGCCTTGTTTGCCTAGCGGCTAATACGCCCCTGCCCAGCAGTATTTTCTTAGAGGGCCAGTTCCTGGCAATTTCAAGTTAGCCTCTCATCTTTCCAATGTCAAAACATGTCTACCATGTAGACCTCTAGACACCAGGAAATGCATGGAAACTAGAAAAAAGCTAAATTTACCTTTCTTGGTTACATACTTTGATATTATTATTATTAACATATCAAAGGCAGCTAGAAATATATTTAAACTAATACCAATATCTTTTTTTTTTTTTTTTCATTTGAGCAATGCATATGAATTGTATTTACTTTGGCCTGTTATTCATTTTGATTGACTTTTTAATTAGCTATTTAGATATACAGTATCCACATTGTGCTGCATGAATATGCAGTATTAGAGAATTTACACTTGCCAAGATGATTCTGTGTCTTGTAAATTGAACTTGTTAACTCACACCTAACAGTTTATCATTTGAGGACCCGCTGACATGTAAAATTATAACTGGAGAGTCATATGTTATCAATTGCTTTACTCTTCTATTGTAGAAAGTGGTTACAGTTCTTCTATCTATTGACTTTGTACTTTATGTGATATGATATGTGATATAAATGACTGATCTAGGGATACTGCATAATTCTTGTATATTCTATTATGTTTATGCTTCTTTACTGTTTATGCCTTTTTCACACTCCAGCCAGTATTTAACAGACATTTTAAGAGTTGACAATACGGAAAACGTGAAGTATCAGGGGAAATTCTATTTTGCAGAGTTCTGCTCTATAATCCTGCTTACTTAGTCAAGTTTCCTCCATTCTAGAAAATGACTTCTTTATCAGCATACATACACAGCCCAGCCACTCAGTGAACTGTGGTTCCTATGCTGATGAGTATATCTGGATGTACTCTTCTTCAAATGCATGCTGGTTTGTGTCTAGCAGTGCAGTTGACTGAACTGTGTATGTACATAGAGAAGGAAGTAATGTTTTACAATGAGAACGTGCATCTCTCGTGGCATGCTTATGGTGCTGCATTCTGCATACATTTTAGCTTATGCAAAAGCTACAAAGATTTAAGCATGCAAAATTGCAGTATATTACTGATGCTAAAACCTATATAACGCATTAAAGCTTTATTGGTCCCTGAATATCCCTTTTAGCTTACTTGCTATAATACACATGCTCACACAAGATGATTATTCGTGTTTAAATCTTTTTATTGAGTTTTATGGTATAAAAAAACAAAGACAACACAAGATGATTATTACTTTGCCTAGAAAGAGAAATCCTGAACCACAGTTTAAATGTTCTCCTGCAAAATAATTTTCTTCCCCTGTTAGTCTTATCACCTTTCTATAAAAAGTGAAAAATAATGTTTAATGTTGGCATTAGAAGATACTGTTATATTTCTTTGCAATTTGGACATAATAGATTACTTCAGTCTCACTATATTGTCTTTCTAGGATAAATCTTTTAAAAATCAAGAAGCAACAGCTGCTTTCCATTCATGGAAGTTAGAGAAGCAGAAAGAAATTAAGCAAATGTTAATGAAGCAAAGGGAAGAGGAGGAAAAAAAGATGAATGAAGTTCAAGAGACTTTACGCAAGAAAGAAGAGGCTCAAAAGGTACAAAATGCATTTTGTTTTATATTTTGGTTTTAATTTAAGCCTAAGGTGACTAGTACTTTAATACTTGCGTTTGTTTTTTGTTTTTTTCTAATGATCATTTTCTCTTTCTTTTTAATTATTATTATTATTATTATATTTTATATTACGGCAAAAAAAAATGGCACAGTGCGGAGTTGAGAACAAATGAAAGCATAGACACACATTTCTTATCAGGAGTTAAGTAAAGTAGTCATATGTCAACAAAATTTAAAATTGATTGTCACAAAAATAAGAGAAAGAGGCTAAAGATCAAGAGAAAAAGAGTTTGTGCTAGCTTTGTTTAAGTCTAAAATAGAAGACGTGATATTGGCAAAAATATATTATGCTTAAAGTTATCTCAGTCAACCGTGTTAGGATAGTTTGCTCAATCTATTTGTACTGGAAAATGTAAGTGAGACTCTCTATATGATCCAGTAGACCTCCTTTCATCTGCAGTTGCAGCCATTTTCTCACTACCATAGTGGGAATAGATTTGTACAGAGATAGTTGGCATTTATATTGATGCAGAAAAATGCATATGGGAAAAGATTTGTTTTTTTGCATTCTGTGCAGAGTGAGTACACCACCAGTTGCCATTGTTACTTTGCAAGAGGATTGGTATGAAATCTGATATTACTATGTTCCTTTTTTTTTTTATCACTAACCAATTTTTATACAATTTCACTTGCCATTTTTTTCAGCATCTATTTTTAAACGTGCAACTATTAAAAAAAAAAAAAAAATAACCATCTGATTTTGCTTACATTGTTAATTATGATATATTTAGTGCACTTTTGATATATTTATAATTTGTTATGAAAGAGGTCCTGAGTGTTGTCCCACTGTAGACTACGATTTTTAAAGTTGGCATCATTTTTAGTGTCTTCATATCCTCTAGATCAGACTGTTGAATCTATTTGCTGGTTATGTTGCAACTTACTTGCTTGCGTTGACTGTTTAACTGAGTGCATAAAAGAAACCGCATCATTTGAAATAAAAATTATTGGAAGTAGCTGGACCATTTAGACAGATTTAGAGAGATTCTAATGCCGTAGTCATTAGTGAAGTTTTTTGGAAGGTTCACTTTTAAATGTATCAACTACAGCTGTATTTACCTTGAACATAAGTAACGAAATAGATTTTTGTGCAATGCTATATTTTAGACTTTTGAAATATGGAAAGAAAATAAGAAGGAATATTTGAAAGAAAAAATGCTAAAAGAAAAGCAGCTTGAAATGGAGAAAAAAAGGAAGGAGCAAGAAAGTATTAAGGAAAAGCAGAATGATAACAAGTCTGCTGTAAAGAGCTGGTAAAATCATCAGTTATATCCCTCATTTTCTTTTGATATAACACTATATTTTTATATTATTTAATTCAGTGTTACACATTTTATATATATATATATATATATATATATATATATATATATATTATTATAATTTTTTAATATGTATATTGTTTATACAATAATATGGCACATAGCATGACTAGACATATTGCATCATATGTAAACATGGACAATGAGGTTACCAAAACCGCTATATGCTCTATATGCTATATGTACCCCGAAAAGGTACACTGTAGTCACTATAACATTTTGTATCTCTTTAGATTGGTTGTAGTGCCTGGAGCAGTGTCCCTGTATTCAATGTTAAACCACTTTAGAGCAGTTTAACACTAAATAAGGATCCCTGGCACAGTCTGGCCCCTTTTGGAGGTGTGGCTAAGGCAGAGATTACATACTTCCTTGTTGTCTTACCCATTCATACCATTGGTTGGAGCACTGATAGGCTAAAATCAGTCAGCTGACACTATCAGACAATCATAGCTGCCCATTGCTGCTCAAGCTAATAGTTTCTTATTAGCCAAAGCAGGATAGAGGGGATGGACTGCTGGGGACTTAAAAACTGTTTAATGCTGAATGAAATGGCGGTACAAGAGGACCCCAGACACTATAACCAGATCTGAAGCACATACAGTGTCCCTTTAACTACAACATAAAATGTGTGCTCCTATGAAGTGCGCTGTAATAATGATGCGATTTTCTTTTCTTTTTTTTAAATCTTTATATAAATATTATTTTACCATAAAAAGCAGTTGACTGCACCAGAAACATGTTGTATGCATACAGAAGTAGATACCATTTACAATTGTCCACATTGGAAATCTAGTTACTTTCCAGCATATCATCTCAACATATGGATTGTCTGGAGATAGAGAGCAATAAACAGAAAGAAGAAAGAGAAGGGACATAGTTTATGGTAGATGAAGGGAAAGGGAGTTTGGGGGGCTCACAAGCCGCTAGCTTGAAATAGGAACCCTGTAAATTCTATGCCACTGAGACAATTTTATATATTTGGTAAGATGCATTTATGATTCCGGTCTTATATTTTTAGCTAAGGCTCGCTAAAGTTACTAACTTGTACAGTTGACAACAGACATGTGCAATTCGTTTCGTGACAAAATTCAGACACTTAGATGCTTCCGAATGCCTGAATTTAGCAAGTGTCGAAGTGATTCGGTTTTCTGAAAAGTGGCAAAACAAGAGAGGGAGGGATAATTATGTGAATGATGATCGGAATCTAGACCAATAAGCTAATTCCTGGCACTGGGAGCCCTATAGATGTGTAAGTGGTTGTGGTGGCAGTCCGGGCACCTAACCCTACCCATAACCATAGGGTTAGGGAGCCCTACAGATGTGTAATTGGTTGTGGTGGCAAGAGAGTGATGCTTACCAATGTATGATTTGCCAAAGTCCCGAATTTCAGAAGTACCGAATCGAAGTGCCGCATTTTTTTACTTACCCGAATTACCGAACCAATTTTTTTTGCCCATGCACATCCCTAGTTGACAATGTCCTTTAAAATGACTCGGTCACTTCACCAGAACTTTTTAGTATTTCATGAAGACAGAATCCTTAGGAAATACTTATGGTATACCCCAATGTTGAAAGAGCTTGACAAAAGGCATAGTTGTCAAAAGGTTTTGTCAATTCCCCCAGCCATTGCTAGTAACAGCTGTGGGAATCAGATTTCTGCAGTTTCAAAGTATGCGAAACCACAGAAGTTGACGATCCGCTTTAAGTACTTGGCATTATGTAAATACAAAATATTACTTTCTTTTCGACGTTGGCAACATTTAAACTGAAATGGTGGGTGCTAAACTTCCAAAAGCTTGGCATGTGTATCAAAAAGTCTCCATCAATAAAACAACAACTTATTAATGATTATTTTATCTGCAAAAAGAAAATTCCTTTCAAAAGCAGGTGCATGTCTATAAGCATATGTTGTATAAAGAGCATGTTCATTTAACTGTTAATGCATAGTTCAATTTTTGGTTTCATTTACTTGTGCCAGTATCATTAGCTAGTGCATAACATTCTAGGTCCTTGATGGTTGAATCAATGCTTTCAAAGTTATAAATTTTTCTAAAGACCAACACATTTTGTACGTCAGTAACATTTACATATCACAAAACAGCGCAAATAAGGTAATTCATTATTCCACTCAACTCCAGGAAGGAAAAAAAGGAACATGTATTGAAACAAAAGAAAAGAGAAAAGATGACAGAGAAAATGAAACTAGAGAAACTTAAGGCTGAGAAAGAAGAACAAGAAAAAAGAGCAATGGAAATCTATGAAGAATGGCTGGTATGTTTATAATTAAGATATCTTTCTACAGGGAGGAATAAAATAATTCTTATGCATGCACATCAAAGATCCTGTACTTGATCACTTAACACTTTTGATCTCAGTTTACCTTGAGTGTCATTAAGTATTCTTGTTCCATCTTTGATTACTTCTACCCAAGTCGTAAGTGGGACTGAATCTGCCTGTCATACCTTAACCAACTAAAATATGTTTTTATGTTTGGAGAACATTTACATATTTATCCTTGGCAATGAGAGCAAAATCAGACATCACATGAGCACTGACAAATTCTGCAGCTGAATAACTGATCAGGATTGCAAAATATGCAGGCTCTTTATAAAAAAATTATAATAGAGTACTATAAAAACGTTCTTCCCATTGGACATAACAGGAAGTTGCAGAAATGTTTGTACTGCCCAGGTCAAAATCCAAGGCAATCTGCATTTAAAAGAAAAAAGATGTTGAATATCTTAAATTATATGATGTTTTTTTTTTCCCATGAAAGAAGATTCTGTAATTTATATGTTCTAAGATTCTTTGTCTCTCTCAGACTGTTTGTTTACCCATATAGTCATCATTTACAGTTCTGTGGAATATTGGTGGTGCCTTAGAACTAAATCCTGATGATGATATTGCATCGATACCATATGCCTGTTTAACTGCATTTTGATGACATCACAGCAGATATGTGTTCACCTCTGAGAAACTGCTGTTCACATAGCATTATATGTATTAATCACAATGAGCTTTCTATATCATTACATTTTGGGATTAAGACTTTTTTATGTAGAGGAAAAGGTAATGCAGAGATTGAGTTACAGAGCACAAGAGGAAGCCAAAGACATAAGGGTATTCAAAAAGGCAATGAGGAATACCCAGACAGATACGCAAATACAGAAGTTTTACAAAAAGAGAGATAGGTAGACAGAATGAGACACCAACTGAGATGAGGATACTGACACACAAATATAGAAAGTGCCAGCTCAGAGCTTATACTGGTATTTATAGCTTAAATGGACACTGCAGTATCCCTTTAAATGTAAACACTGGTTTTTCAGAGAAAAGGCAATGTTTACATTGGTGTTTAGTAACACCTCTAGTTGCAGTTATTCAGATGGCCACTAGAGGTGCTTCCTAGTCCAGTGCTGCACTGCGGGCATGGAGACACAGAACACTCCCCATAGGGGATGCATTGGGTTAATGCATCTCTATGAGGAGATGCTGATTGGCTTTTTGCAGCGCATGCGCAATGGCCTTACAATGCTTTCCTATGGGAATGTATTCGTTTGGCTAAGATCATCAAGACTGGTAATCTCAGCCATGGCAAGACTGGCACAAAACAACCACACCAGCACTATAGTGTCAGGAATTCATGTTTGTATTCCTGCCACTATAGTGTTCCTTTACAATTAGTACTACATATTTATTTATTTGTAACATTAGAAAAAAATTACATTTTGCCAGTATCTTGTCACAACGAACGGCATTTGTTTTGTGGGTTGTTTTTTTATTTTTTATTTTTTTATTTATTTTTTTATCTTAGACCCTCATTAACTCTGACCACTATGTTTTAGTGAAGCAGACAATTATAGAAATCTATACATTTGTAACTAAAATGTAAATTTGTGTAAAATGCGGATTGAATCAAAGGCAAGGGCTTTCAACACACTTGACCTCTGCAGCTGTTAATCTCACCTGGTAAATTAACACTGTCATGGCCTTCTAGAGGGCACATGCAATGCTCTCTATGATATTCAACCAGTGAAAGTATGACCTTTCTTCCATGTTCTTCCTTGTTAAAGCTAGCTAGCTAGCACAGTACCACATTTTAGCAACCTGGGAAAGTTACAATAATGCATTATGCATTTTATTTCAAACCAGCATTAATCTATATGTAAATGACCGTCTAACATCTTTCTTATATTTGGTATTTTTTCAATCTTTAGGAGAAGAAGGAAAGAAGAGAGAGAATTGAACAGAAGCAGAAAAAGCTTCAAATTCTTTTAAATGATGATCCTCCACCTCCATGGAGTCCTCCAGGCAAAATAATTCCTACCGGGAAATGATTGGAAATAATCTTTTTCTCCATTTCATGTATTGAAATCTCAATATTGCCTAACATGTTAATTGAAATGGCTTTTGCATGTTGAGTCATTATTATGCTGTATGGTTCTAAACATTTACAAAGCAGGGTGTGAAATTATGTTGGCATCACCGCTCTTGAAATTGAAAATACATTTCAAGAATGTCAATTCCTCCTACATGCAAAGTATTTTAATTTAAATTATTCTTTTATTTATAGCAGATTGTTGCTGATTTTTTACATTAACTGATTCCATGCATGTATGATGGTGATTGTGGTCTTTTCGACATATTGTCTTTTTTTTTTTTTTTTTTTCAAAATCTGTTATTAAATACAAATGGAGAATAATTAGTTCCTTGAATGAAAATGAAAAAGAGCACAGATCTGCATTTGGTTGTGTTTTGCAGGACAAATTAGTGAATCTGTTTTCCTGTTTTGAGATGCAGCTTTCTAGTCATAATGAGCACAAAAGGAAATTGTTCTCCAAGATGAATCCTAAATTATGCCAGTTGAAAATTGGACAGGCTTTGTGACATCTGAATTTGATAGCATTCACGTACAATATCTTAAACTTTGTGAAGGGAAATTTTTTATTCTCTCACAAAATTTGCCCTGCACTCAAACTCCCACTACCCAAATAGATAGAACAAAAAGTTTGGGATTTGAGATAGTGTGAAGGTAACTATTTTTTGGGTTTTGTGTATGGGCTGATGTATACTGTAGCCGTTGTTGCCCATGGATTAGGTGGAGTTTGAACACAGGGCTAAACTGTGTGTTTGTAATGGCCATTACAGTGATACAAAAAAAATCCAGTTATTTAAATGTGCATATGGATTTAGGATAGTGTGCAGGTACATTGTTTTTATTCTGCCCATCCATTTATTACATCTATTATGCCCTTCACCGTGCAAACCTTGCATTGAATCTCACCATTCCTGTCAGATTTCCTACTCTTGCACCAATGAAAAGGGGATGACACTGGCTGAGGAAGACTTTACAGTTCTCTGTATGAGTTGAATATGACATATAATCAAGTAAATGTGTATTTTAGTATGTTTCCACCTCCCTACTGTTTTTACAACATATGAGTTTTTATCTTTTGGTGAAAAGTCGCAACTAATGTAGTGGAATTAGTGGTCTGTAGGATGGGCAAGGCAAATAACCACAATATCTAGCAAATTGCATCATTAGAAGTTGGTAGACTCAGTCGGCTTGAGGTTGTAGATTCGGAAGGTGATGCCAAAGTAACTGTTATGTATGAAAAATAATGATAACTAGAGAAGCTACAATTTCTAGGGAAATTGTGTGAAGTGTTCTTGCCTCCACCAGTAGTCTACAACTGGCGTGGGCGGAGTAACTGTTATTATTTATTTATTTATATAGCACATTTAATTGCAACGTTGTTGCCCAAAGTGCTTCACAGTTACATTAAAACATACAGTTATAAAAACATTAGCAGGTGTACAAAAGGCCCTCTCTATGACATCACTTGCTGCTGCAGCCTGGCACAGGTCAGAGTATTTTGGCGATTGCCATCTTTAAACGGTCGTATTTTATACATCCTACATCGAAGAGCTTTATATTGTGAGAATCACAAGACCCAGACCTACATTTTGATGCATAGTATGTCTCTGAAGTATTAAAAATGAAGGCACAGTTGCAGTTTAGAAATTGCCAAGTTTGACCTGGTTAGAGTGGTTTCAATGAATGTCAATGGACGGCATGAGTTGCAAACAAATGGTCATATTGTGAAAACTATCCGGACTATGGCTTAGCCGTGGACATTTTTAGTGACAGCAGGGATAGCTGAACGTTTTGATATTGTGTAGGTGGGCTTGAAAATGAGGGAGTGGTGGCAGTTTAGAAATCATGTCCTGATTTTTCAGCTTTTACCAGCTCCCACTCTAGTTTTGAACATTTTGCCATTCATTCCTATGGGACCAATTTCGCCACAAAAACGACGATATTCCGTGAACCATTCAGCGAAACGTTCCACAAAGCAATAGCAATCCGATCCGGAACAATCCGCACGTTTCGGTATATTACTGTCTATGTAGTGTAAAAACTGTGGGAGGAGTTAGGGTGGCAAATTTGGCTATAATAAGAATAATAATATATATGTGAGATAACATTAAGTGGTCTTGCTATGCAAGAACACTTAATAAGTTAAGCTTAGTGCTTGTATTCTGTTTCTAAAGATCTACATATTTAACATCTGGTAGTGTCTTCAAACTTAATGTGTTGGAAATAAGTTTGTGTAGATAAAATTCCTTTGGTATAATTAGCTTTTTAAGTTACATAAATTGTTGATAACAGGCTTGAATCCACCCTGGTCACATTGCCTATTTACAAAATGTTAGGAGGTGTGGGCAAGCTTATTAGTGAGCATACAGCATGTTCTTTTATATTTGAAAAAAATTGCATTTTATATTTTGTCCCCTTGACTGTTTTCCATTCTTCACTGAGATATTTTTGGAAAATATATATATACACACATTTATTTGTGAAAGCAAAAGTGCACAATCTAGCAGCATGCCAACTGTTGTACCTTCAGAGATAGAAGATGTTTGTTATGCCTAATGATATATACGGATAACAATTCCAGTTGCAGAAGTATTATTTGACAGCAGAAATAGTATGTTGCATTAAAATAATTAACTGTAGCTGTAGACCTAGCTGCCACCACTCTCCATACTATGGTATGATATTTATTCATCCAAAGGCTGGAAAAGTCACATATGTCAGGTAAGTATACCCTTGGTATTTTATGAAAGTGTACTTGTCATGCAGAAATTACATAGTATCACTTCCCTAGTATAGTGTGCTGGAAACCAAATAGTTGGCAGATGTGCAGATAAGATATTGGTATACATCACTTATACCATGTAATTTTATTTCAAAAACACATTAAGTATAAAATAAATTCATTTATTTTTTAAATTGTTCGGATTCCTTTTGGAACATCCCTATAACTAACATTGTTCAGTTTTTAATGCTGTGTACACTACGGTTTTATAAAATATAAGTAAGCAGTTACCAAAATCCAAATATGCAATTATTTTTCAATCTTGTTTGTGATGTAGCAGCACTAATAAGCTCAACTAATGAGATATGCAAGTTGTTTTTCTTCATGTAGTGGGAAAAAAAGATGTTTGGGAATCCATGGTATATATGATGTAATAGAAATGTTTAAAAAAGACAGTTGACAAAAAAAACTTTAAGTGTCCTGCTCTTTTGTCTCATTAGTGGAGAGACACACATATTTGGTTTCAATTGGCGGCCCTATTTTAAAGAACATGGGATCCGGGAAGTGAGCGGCAAGCAGCTTGGCGGAACTGGTGAAAATAGAATACTGTAGAGGGGGGAACTATGCACTTGATCGGATGTATAATCTTTCCACACATAGTCCAAGGGTGTCTTTTGTCAGGCCACACATTTTTTTTTTTTTGTTATACCATTTCACAGCCCATTGGATATAATACTTCTTTAAATCTACTTCTGTTTAGATTCAATAATTTATTCTACAGTGCTATGCTGAAAACCAAAATTGGCCTACTTAGAATAAGAAACTTTTTCCTATTCAGCTAATACCCATTCAGTATAACTGGTCCTCTGGGCATAACTTCATTAACTGATGCAGAAATCTGATAAGCCTTATACTGTTGTGCAAGAATAATATAGTGCGATATGTTGAACATGTAAAGAAATTGCCCTGAAATCTTATAAATATAGGGTAGTTATTTGCAATCTGGCCCAAGGTTAGAATGGTAAATGATGATTTTAAGGTATAGCAATTACAAAGTACTTAAATTATAGATTCATGTGTAAGAGTAGAAGATAAAACTTGCCGATATATGTTCTTTTCCAGGAATATATACCAAAACAATAGTATTAAAAAAGGAAAAATGTTCTATTAAGTTATAAAAATGTTTTATTTTTTTATTTTTTTATTTGCAAACATTTATTCATGGTTTTAAAAGAGAGGCATTGAAATACAGACAATGTAATTCAGGAAAAAGAAGACCCATAGTGGATGTATTTCAGAAAATAATTATATTTATTCATCAGATGCTAAAAAATATATCCAAAAAAAATCTCTCTAATTCTTAAAGAACAAATTTTTATAAATTAGTTGGTTAAGCCATAGATCAAAAGTCAGCCACAGTGGAAAGTCCAATCCTGTATCGGTTATGCGAGCGCTGTTTACTCCCTCAGAGCTTTCCAGGTGCAGCAGAATAGGATGCAGTCGAGTGGGACCCGAGACGATTTGCCCCAGCTCTGTGGATCTTCTAGCCAGAGCCGTAATGGGAATCTGCTTCCGATTTACAGAGATCCCCTTACTACAGGCAGAAGGATTGTGGGCTTGCGGAAGCTCTGGTACACAGAACAGTCACCGAGTATGTGGACTGTGAGATGGAGGTGACTCCAAGTTTGCTCACAGCCTAGAAGAAGAGTGATAAACTGAGAGCACTCTGGGTTAGCATGTTTACAGTAGCTGTGGTGGAGCAGATTTAGCAATTTATGCAGTTCCAAAACCCCTGGTATATAGCTTTGAATCTTTCTGAGAGAGTGTCCCTCCAAATCAGGCTCTCCAGGTATGTGTGGCCGTGTAAGAGATTTGGCATGATGGCCATTGTGGACATGCCACTTGGCCGTCAGAGAAGCAAGGATCACATACATGCTTCCTCAGCGGGGACTGAAATAACCTCCACCAGTCCAATGGGGGGCATAGCAGGGCTTATAGAAAGATTGAGCAAATAGTGCCCACCCCAGGCTGGGAGGTCGGCTGTCTCCACCGCAGGGCCAGATGAGGTGATTGCAGAGCTGATCAAGCCGGTTTGAGCTGGTAAGTATCAGTATGCTTAGATCTGCTGAGAGTGTGGTGCTCCTGTGAGCAGCCTAGATTCTTTAAGAACGGAATTCTATCATAAAAGTTGCAGGAGCTACCATGGCAATATATATTTAATCTGTTTTTTATATTTGTTTTTAGCAAAAACTGAAGTGGAGCCCTGCCCACCTACCTCTATACAACACCCTCCACTGGATGCCATCCTATTTAAGTCAAGAGACACAAACAGCAACTGCTAATTATTTGTGCCTAAATAACACTTTGGTGTGTACACAAAAAAAATAGTATAAATGCAAAGAGTATTCTAAAGCCCAAAGATAAAATGGCTTGTTTCAGTTGTACATGAATTAAATGAATGAAAAACGTACATGTAGGCATCTGCTGAATAAGGTCAGGATATAACCTATACATGCAAGTTCTTAAAGGACCACTACAGTGCCAGGAAAACATACTCATTTTCCTGGCACTATAGTGCCCTGAGGGTGCCCCCACCCTCAGGTTCCCCCTCGTGCCGGGCTCTAGGGGGAGGAAGGGTTTAAACTTACCTCTTTCTCCAGCGCCGGGCGGGGGACTCTCCGCCTCCTCTCCTCCTCCTAGGCTGAATGTGCATGCGCAATCAGCCAGTCTCAAAGGAAAGCATTCACAATGCTTTCCTATGGAGGCTGGCTTCTTCTCACTGTGATTTTCACAGTGAGAAGCGTGGAAGCGCCTCTAGCGGCTGTCAACGAGACAGCCACTTAAGGCTGCAATAACTCTTATATAAACATAGCAGTTTTTCTGAAACTGCTATGTTTATAGAAGAAAGGGTTAAACCTAGCTGGACCAGGCACCAGGTTGCCTATAGTGGTCCTTTGATCCCAAATCCCACCAGGAGACTTTGTATGCTGGTGACTAAAAGGCCACATTATCAGAAGTATTTGTAGTGGCAGCAGCAGAGTTAGCTAGGCCCACAAAGAAGACCACTAGCTCCGCTCCACAACTTCTGCTGACACCTCCATTGGCACTGCAGCTCCTTCTAATGCAGCTAGTTCAAGATTATACCTTCTTGTTGCCTCAGCAAGAAGTAACGAAGTGAGAGCTTGGCATCAGGGCATGACAACCATAACGGTTGTCATGGGCCCGGCGGTCCTGGGGGGCCCGAACTCCTCAGGGCGTCCAGGGCATCACATTAGCTATGTGCACACATATATAGCGATTAACGCTATATATGTGTGCACTGCGGGCCCCCCGCTACCTGTATTCTGCAGAGGGCCCAGCACACTTGAAATATACTGCCCAGCTACTCTGCTCTCTTGAAGTCTCGCGAGCGACGCGATTGTCAGAACGTTGCCATGGCAACGCTCCGCACGGCTCGCAAGACTTCTACAGAGCAGAGTAGCTGGGCAGTATATTTCAAGTGTGCTGGGCCCCCTGCAGAATACAGGTAGCGGGGGCTGCACCATGCCTCAGGAGGACCTCTGGCTCCAGGGCTCCAGTCACTGTGATCTCCCCCCTCCATTGCCACAGGTGAGATACAGGGAGGGGGAATAAATCATTACTATTAAAACTAGGCTTTTCCCCCCACATTTTGCAGCCCCATACATTTACACACACTATACACTAACATTTACACAAACTATACACTAACATTTGCACACACTATTCACTAACATTTATACACACTACACACTAACATTTATACACACTATTCACTAACATTTACACACAGTATTCACTAACATTTACACACACTATACACTAATATTTACACACACTATTCACTAACATTTACACACACTACACACTAACATTTACACACACTATTCACTAACATTTATACAAACTATACACTAACATAAACACACACTATTCACTAAAATTTACACACACTACATCCTTACACAAACATACACTCTGCAGTCACTACACACACTACATCCTTACACAAACACACACTCTGCAGTCACTACACACACTACTTCCTAACACAGACACTCTGCAGTACCTACACAAACACACACACTTTGCAGTCACTCCACACACTACATCCACTACACAAACACACAGTCTGCAGTCACTATACACACATTAAATACTTACACAAACACACACTATGTAGTCACTATACACACACTACATAGACTACACAAAGACACACTTTGCATCCACACACTGTATTCACTAAACACTACATCCACTACACACACTCTGCATTCACTACACACACACTACATCCACTACACACACTCTGCATTCACTATACACATCGCATTTAATACACACAAACACTACATCCACTACACAAACACACATACACACTGCATTAACTATAAACACACACTACATCTACTACACAAACACACACTCTGCATCTACTATAAACACACACTACATCCACTACACAAACACACACTCTGCATCTAATATACACCTCATACATTACACAAATGTACAATCTGCATCCACTATACACACTGCATCCATTAAACACACACCGCATCCACTTAACACATGAACTCTGCATCCACTACACACATTCTACATCCACTATACACACACCAGAATCAGTACAGACACTGCATCCCTGTGGGCGGACTCGGGGGGGGGGGGGGGGGGGGGGGGTGGTAGCACTTTGGGCGGACTCGGGTGCAGGCACCGGGGGGTCCAGACCTTGAGCTGTGTCAGGGGCCCCAAAATTTCTGATGGCAGCCCTGCTTGGCACAGTTTAGTTTGTAGGTGCTGTCAGAGCCACTCTTTGCTGAATAGGTACAGCAAAGTAGTGTTCACAATGTCATGTTGGTGGCAGTGCAGAATGTGGGGCTGATATTAATATTTCCCCCACATTGCATGCCTCCCACTTTTTTTCTCCAGCATCTAGTGTGCACTCGCCTTCTCCATCTTTGCCACCTTGTCAAGGTCTATCTCTTTTTACTTTTATATAGCCTTATCCAATGGAGAGTTGGACTACCAGCTGGTCCCAGTAGCACAAGTAGCTCCACCACTGTCACTTTTACCATTATCTCCACTACTACCACCACCACCACAACCAGTGCTACCAACATCAAAATTTCCAGCTTCCACGGCCATCGATTCAAATCCAATCACATCTTCAGCAGTCACAAAACATAGGGTTCAGGCTAATGTATTGTACCAAAGCAAAGTTTGGTATCACTTTGAGTTCCTCCAAGAAGGGATATTTGCATATTGCTAATTTTCTCACAAAGATTCACTAGTTTGAACCTACATCTAAAAAAAGATACCACGAGTCTGTATTATAGAGGGAAGAAGCAGAGCAAGAAAGAACTAGGGCAGACAGAAGGTGCTCTGGTGTATCTGATACTGTGCATTTGTCAAAACCTGCCAATAGTGGTACCTCCTCCACTACTACTATTACCTTTAGGAAGAGCAGGTAAGATGGTGAAGATAGTGCCATTAGTCAACAGAGGCTTGTTAAACAGGGACAGTTAGACTCATCATCTGGTGAATTAAAGAAAATGTTTTTTGAAAAACTGAAGGATTGTCACAGAGTGGATATGTGGGAAAGATTTATAATTGAGAGCAGTTTCTTAGTTACCCACTTATACTTTAATTTTATGAAAAAATCCTTTTTCAACTTAAAATGACTCATGCTGCTTCGACTCCCCATTTTTCATTCAAAAGACTATAAAAGGAGAAACTATCAATCATAAGCTCATGGAGCAGGGTCTCCACCCCTATGTTCCTGTACGTCCAGTTGTCTCGTTACAATTACATGTATGTTAGTCCACCCATTGTTCAGTGCTACGCAGTCTGATGGCGCTATATAAATAATAAAATAATAATAATTATCATCAAGTTCTAATATACTATTAATATACTAATTATATTAATATAATTATGACACATTGACAACTCAGAATAGGCATTTAAAAAATGCCTGGTATAGCCTAGTCTTTACGCTAGACAATATTATAGTGATTTTTGTATTGCAGCACACTAATAAATGCCCTTTTTCTGCCTTTTTGGGGGCTTGTCTGAAAATGTATCCAGAAATTGTGCAATAAGCCGAGCCCAAATAATAAAAAGTTCAGACAGAGTGGTTTGACCAAACATTTTTTTTTCACTCATGCATAAGTCTAGTTCCACTTCTGCTATCACTATATAAGATATGCTATTGTTGTACATTTTTTGTATACACAATTCCAGTGCTTTTGTTTACTGCAAATATGAAACACTCACTAAAATATGAAACGCTTAAGAGGATCAGTTGGCATTAGTTTAGGCAGCCAGCAGAAAAATAAAGATTCCCCATGTTGTATTTGCTGATAACTATGCAATATGCTGGCTTCCTTTAACCTCTCTTGACACTCCCCATAACGTCTTCACCTCATTCCAACAGGAGTGACATTTCTCATACCATTTAACCCAACTGCCCTCACACATTTACCTCCAGGGCCGGCGCCACCGTTAAGCAAACTAGGCATTCGCCTAGGGAGCCGGCCTGCTGGTGGCGCCCACCGGGATATTACCTGGTGGGCTCCCTCTGTCTTGGGCTGCAACGCTGGGCAAGCGGCTCTAGAGCCTCCCCTCCCCCCCTCAGCACTGGGCCGCTCCTCCAGGTGCCCAGAGGAGCCTTGTCACAGTATGGCAGAGCAGGCAACTTCTTACCTTGATGACAGGCAGCTAGGGAGGCTCTTCTTGTAGCCTCTCACTCCTCCCTCGTGCACTATCTGTGATGCCGGGAGCCAGAATATGATGTAATTCCGCCCCCCGGCATACTAAACAGTGGGCGGGAGGAGTGAGGAGCTGCCCCACACTGGACCCTAGGGAGTCTTTGTCAGTGAGTGAGTGTCTGCCTGTGTGTGTGTATGTCTGTCAGTGAGTTTCTGTGCGTGTGTGTCAGTGAGTGTGTGTGTGTATGTATGCCTGTCAGTGTCTGTGTGTATGTATGCCTGTCAGTGAGTGTCTGTGTGTGTGTGTGTGTGTGTCTGTCAGTGTTTGAGTGTGTCAGTGATAGGGCGGCAGAAATCCTTGCACCGGCCCTGTTTACCTCCACCAGAGCATTTGCATATTCCTGTCCCCCTCTGCTCCCATACTATTACCTAGTATAAAAGTATTGTTAAAAAAAATATCATGATGTATGGCCATACTGTACTGGTACTTTTTACCTTTATTACTTTTGAACAATATGTCTAAACTTAATAAATATTTAAAGTGAACCAGTCGTGACAGGCTCTAATTCCGTCTGCTTAGTGATTCACTTTCGCACCCGTAACATCCTTGATCCAAAACATAGCTGCTCCACTCTGCTGTCATGGGGTCATTGTCATGGTACCTATGGTGTCTACCTCAGAGGAGGTTAGACACCTAGACGCTGTTCCTCAGAAAGGGGTTGGTGTACCCGATCGATTCGGTCTTTCTGGCCGTTTACACGACGGCCGCGATAACCCGCCTCCTTTTATGACGCAGCACTCAGTAGCCGACGTCATGACGTCAATCACGTCATGAACCGACAGAAACCGCAAATCAGGACATTTTGGGGGCGTGGTACACAATTAAAGAACCAAGGTATAAAACAGATGTATTTGCAATGATTTATTGCCCTGTCGTGATTCTAGCTAGTCTGGTCACTCAGTGCTCTTATCTCTCTTGTGTCTTTGGTTATCATTCGGCTTTGTATTTTCGACCCTGCTTACTTCTCTTATCCCTTTGACTTGGCTTGTCTCTCGCTTACCTGCTCTGTCGTTCCCTCGACCTCGGCTTGTCTCTGACCATTCTTTGCCTACTCCTTACGTTAGTCCGGCCATCCTAAGGTCCGGTATACGTACCTTCTCCTGTTTGCATTCTGCGTGTTGGATCCCTGTTACGATCCTGACAGTCATGCTGCCGCTGCTTCTGGGAGAAGTAGTGAATTACAACATGGCGGGTTCATTTCGCACATCTTCCTCAATCAGCATGCCTCTCGCTGCATGTTAATAAGTCTTTCTCTCCAGAATGAGTAATTTTGGATCACAGTGTCATTTTCTCATTAATCTTAGGACCACACATGGAAGCTAGCATTATCGCGAAGACGAGCACTGAGTAGATCTTTCAGCTTCCTGATCTATATCAGTGTGGAGTGTGCCACCAAGAACTAATTCCTTGTTTCCAGGAATACATTCATATTTTTTTATGAGGTGGATGAACAAGGGGGTGACTTATCCCAAACTGTCATTACTGTGTCTCAAATGTTATGTCATGCCCCTAAATGGAATAACGGAATAGGTTCCCTAATTGATATTAAAAGTTAGCATGAATCCCCCTCAAATGCATTGAATAAATCATATATCACAGAGCTATATGACATATTTAATGTAAAATATATAGATGTAAGTTCACCTCCAATGTGCTCTATAACACCCACCTGATCTCTCTTCTTTTATTTGCCGTGCTAAGAATACTTTCCCAAGCAGCTGACACCAGTGTGCCATATCGGAATAGCGTGGCATCAGTTTTGGTTTTTAATAGTTTTTTCACCCATCTATGCAATGTATAGGTTAAATGTTATGCTCTTTAAAAAGTGCATAGGTTATAGGTACTATTACAGGTACCCTTTAAATTTGTCAATACAAATAACATACATTAGTTTGTGTAATTAATGGTCTATATTTGTGTTTTAATCACTCTACTAATATTAATCACCTCCAATACAAGTATATTTCACTGATCCCTCATTCTGGCAGTGAAATGGCAAACAGCAACAGTGCCTCTGGGTAAAACAATAATATGGAGACTAATTGAAATGTGTCTCAAAATGTCCCCTTTAGTTACACTGACAGTTGTTCTAGATTAATATTAGCTAAGATACTCTTGGCATTTTCCTCCTACGGAAATCAGTTTTCATGATTTCAAAACATTTTTGCAGCACATGTTTCATATTTAATTTGGCACAATTAGTCATGTAAATTATGTTCCAAGGAAAAAGCCTGAAAATAGCAATTTATATGGCAGACCTCTACTGTGCTCATGATCAGCTGTAGTTTTTCACTATACCCTACTAAGCATGTAATAATGTGCCTGGTGCCTATATGTTGTCTTCTGTAGTACTATCAAATTGACACCACATAAGCGCCATCTAAATAAAATCTGATGGGATACAGCATGGAGTGCATACTAGACAATTATCATGAGCCACAATGGAAGGTAGAAATAAAATAGGAGTTTAGAAAACTTGTCTTAATAAAAATGGGGGGCATGAGTCATTTCAAGTTCAGAATAGGGGATTTATCCAAAAATGAAAGGAAAAAGTGAGTGGGCAATTGACCACTCAAGTCTTCAACCTTGACAAGAACAAAGCTTTCCCACACATCCAGCCTGTAGTGTCAGTGACTTTGACTACAGAGGTAGAAGTCACCACTAGACTTAGCCAGGTAGGTCAAAAACACTACATTAAAAAGTGCTGGGGGAAAATTGGGTGCTGCAGTAGGAGCAGGATACATTTAATTTTATTTTATTTTTTCACTGCCAAATGTCAAATTACTTTACAAATCTAGAAACAACTTTGAATGGAGAGGTGTGTGGCCAGTTGGATCTCAGCTATCAGATGATGATAACTCAAATATCAAAGTAAACAGCAATGTAACCCAACTTGGCGAGGTTGAACTTGAGGAAGGCAATTGGTTGCAGGGACATTTCTGAGCATTTCTGAACTTAGAATGAACCCCTGTATGACATAACAATGGCTGTTGAGCAACCAGACACAAAACAGACAACAAACTTCTCATCCCAGAAACTCACAGGGATATAAGTAGTAGGGATGTGCATGGGCAAAAAATGTGGTTCGGTTCAACATCTCCGAAATTCGGGACTTCGGCAATTCGGGACTTTAGCAATTTGGCACTTCGGTTCAGTTCGGACTTCGGGAATTCGGCACTTCGGTTCGGTACAGCACTTCCAAAATTCGAGAATTGGGCAATTCGGCACTTCGGGAATTCGAGACTTTGTCAATTCCCTAACCCTAACCCTACCCATACCCCTAACCCTACTAGCTCTACGGTTAGGGGTAGGGTTAGAGGAAGGTTGGGGTAAGAGTTAGGGGTAAAGGTAGGGCTAGGTTTTGGAGTAGGGTTAGGGTTAGATTCCTGTAATCATTCCTTTAATTTTCCCTTCCTCTCCTGTTTTGCCACTTTTCAGAAAGCTGAAGCACTTCCGAAATTCGGCACTTCCGAAATTCACTTCGGCAATTCGGGAATTCGGTTCAGCAATTCAGGACTTCAGCAATTCGGTTCGGCACTTCCGAAATTCGTCCGAATTTAAATAAATGTCTAATAAGTAGGAGGCAAAGCATGTCCAGACATGTAAGCTTTGGCCATTTCAGAGGTACTCCTGCATCTGCAAATCCACCAAAGTCCTTAGATGGTAGCAGTGCCACTTTAACATGGAAGACTTACAGGTCTTTATTAAATGGGTTAGTATTGTTTTTTTACATACAGTGTTGCACTTTATTTGTATTCTATAGCGTCAGGCGTCCAAAAGTCGTCTACCAAGCAGGAAGTGCCTCTAGTGACTGTCTAATTGACAGCCACTAAAAGCAATCTTAGTCCAGCAATGTCCTAATTGCAGTTTCTAAAAAAAAACTAAATAACATTGCAGGACTAAGAAGGAAAGGGACATTGCATCCAGACCACTTCAATAAACTGAAGTGATCTGGGTACCTATAGTGTCCTTTTAATATTTTTTATATATTTGGATACATTTTTAAAATGATTTATTACATATTTATTACAGAAATATATTATAGTATCAAAAAATATCATATATAAAATATATCAATATATAAAAAACAAAAATCTTATATTATCCAAAAATATCCATTTCAGGCCTTAATTAACTAATTGTAAGAAGACTATGTGGTCTACCACTTTTATAGGTTTAAAATTTTGTATATTCATTTTCATTGTCCACTTATATCAGACCTGTACAACATATGGCTTGCTGCCCACCCAAAATATTTTAGGCAGCCTGCAAGGAACTACCACCGGTGCAGTAGATGCGCTTCACTGGGCACACACACTAAGGAGGCCCATTAGGTGGCCCATGCATGGGCTTGGTCGGGTGTTGTGGTCCTTTAACAGTGTGACCGGGACCCTTACTTATCACCAGCCTGGGAGGAAGTGAGTGTTGCGATTCACTTCCTCCCAGAGACCCGAGCTCAGCAGAAGGAGGGGTTGAGGTTGTGAGGATGGTTCCAGGATATCTTTACTTGGACAGTGAGGTGCTAAAAACATATCCGCAGACAGAAAAAGTTTAGTTTTGACCCCTACCTACTGCCAAGTTGTGCAGGTCTGACTTATATGTTATATGTTACATGTAGTATGTTATTTGATTAGGGATTATATTTATTTGGCCTTTCTCTACATGGTTTATATTGATCTCAGTTGGATTTTTGCACCTAGATTACACAATGGACAGGTTTATTACGTGTTTATATTGTCATATTATATTGTATTACATATATATGTATGATTTAAAAAAATCTCCCTTGTATTTGTTTATAAGGATAAAAGAGTTATGCTTCCTGTCATTCTCCTCGACCTATGGACACTTTAGTGTTGCACATATTCTCTCTTGCTCCACTTCTGCACCCCGCTCTCTGGAATGTCTGCTCTGTCTATAGCACTACCACATTTACTTTCATTCATGACTCCTTTATGTCAAATTCCTTTTAACTCCTGGCCCTAACAGAAACCTGTCTCTCCTCTCTGACTGTTCTACTCCCATTCTCTATTCCAAAGGAGATGGCCCACCACCAGATGCCGAACACCGGACAATCCAGCAGATAACCCGAACACAAGAAGCTCACAAGATCTTAAAGAAGCAACCTAGAATTTAGTGTGTGTTCATACTATACTGTACTATACTATACTGTACCTTTGTATTCCTTTATTTCCCTCAATAAGGCCTTGACCCACTATCTTAGTCTCAGACCCTCCTAACACTACCCTGTAGTTATGCAGTGCTCTGATAATGGCATGGCCCAGTGAATAACCCTTCTGCCAAACGTTTATATAGATATGCTGAATCTCCTGTAACACCATATGTATCTCTGTAGCTAGCAGTATTTGCATGTTTACAGTTTAGCTTGTTAACCTCATAATTTAGCCTGTCTCCTAGCTCTCCTAGTCTCACCATTATCTGTTGGCTACTAGCCTGTACCATGAATAGTAGCTGGGCAGACTTGACTAGATGCCTTTCTCATCTTGTTATCTCCTGTTTCTATTATAAAATTGTGCTGGCCTAATCTTATACTCCAATTGTATTGCAAGATATTAAGCCTGAGGTTTGCCGTTGGGGTACCTCAAGCCTGTCTGTGATATAGATTCTTTTAAGCAAACAAATAAGTTTGAATGACTATGTGTTCCTGTCCAAATTAGAGATGATTAAATTGCGTATACGCAGAAGTAAATTCACACTGACACACGGAGTTCAGGTTAAAAGAACTTCGAGAACATTTTATGGCATCTGGTTATTAAAGCGGGTATGCAGACCCTTTTAAAGGCAATATTACATCACCATAGAATATCAAGATAACAACAAATAAACATCATTAATTGGATTAGGTGTTAAGTGGTTAAGTCAATACCCTCCCATCAATATTATTAATTGGTTTAGCTGTTAAGTGGCTAGTTGGGCATCCTCCCATCATGGGATGTCATCATCTTTGACACGGGAGTGGACATAAGATACAAGCGCCATTGTTGTTTAGCACGAGGCTCGCTCGATGGGAGGGGGGATCTGGCAGCCAGCCATTTTGAGTACTTGGCACCATTTAGCTTCAAGGTTAGTTTCTCAGGCTTAGTGAATACACATTTTATTAGTACAGTTCTCATGATCTAACTATGGCATACAATGTTTCATATTACAGGAACTTGACTGTTCCGGTGCTGCTCATAACCTTCTAGAAAAGCATTTCCTTCTAATATTCTAAATACTGTTAGGAAAATCAATAATAGTCAATCAATAATAGGTCATTTAATAATTCTACAACAGTCCCCCCTATAAAATGTTAGTCACTAAAAGATAAACTATATATGTTAGTTCCAGAAGACATGTTAGCCCAAAGGCACAAAACCCTATGAAGTAACGGTTCTTAAAGTCTTTTTAGTTCTTCAGAGGGACATCATAAAATAGACAAGCTTACATTACCATATGGACCTGTGTTATCTGGAATATAGGCACACCAAGTCATGGTGACAGGTAGTATTTTACATACACCCCCCTTCTCAGCTAGAATCATGTCTAAGGCCATTCTGTTCTGGAAGGTCATCTGGGATGTGGCCTGCAACTGTTCGGCCAAGCCCTGGAGGGCATCTCTGGTGTAGTTGACAAAACGTTGTTGGTTGCAATAGATATAATAAATGCAAATCAAAATATTATTAGCAGTGACGGTTGGGAAAATGGACTCAAACTTTTCTTTAACTGCAAAATCATCTGGTACCCCCCTTGGCACACCTATGGCATCAATATATATGTATATATGTGTCAAACTTCCCTTTTTAGAGGGCTGCTCCTTTTTTTTGTTCTGAAGCATGAATGTGGTGTGTCAAGAGTACCTTGTCATGTATTATGTGTATGGACATAATAACCTTGGCTAGGGCACATTTACTTATTCATCATAGTATTAAACCTGTCCCACGCTACATCAGTGTAGGTGAACTCGGATCATTTAGTCAATATTTTTACTGATTTTCAATACTGATTTTCCTATCCAGTCGGTCCTCTCACACCTCGCCCCTCTGCCAGTCCTTACATTGGCTCCCTGTATCCTATAGGAGTCAATTCAAAGTGCTAACCCATACATTTAAAGCACTGAACAATTCCAGCCCCTCTTATATCTCTTCACTGATCCAGAGGTATGCCCCTCCTCGTACCCTCCGCTCTGCCCGCGACCACCTCCTGACTGCTGCTCGCACCCGTACGGCCAACTCGCGCTTGCAGGACCTCTCACGGGCGGCTCCTCTCCTTTGGAATAACTTGCCTACTGCCATCAGACTCTCCCCTAGTCTTCAATCATTTAAGAAGGGCCTTAAAACCCATCTCTTCAGGAAAGCGTATGGCCTCCCAGAGTAATCTCTCCCTTACATACCTGTCTCTTGCTCTCTCCTATGGGATAGTGCTTTGCTCTCTCCTCCAGCTCTGCTTCACTCCTACTTGATATTTCCTATCCTAATGTTTCTAATACCCCACCTCCTATAGACTGTAAGCTCATTTGAGCAGGGTCCTCTTCAACCTATTGTTCCTGTAAGTTTTCTTGTAATTGTCTTATTTATTGTTACATCACCCCTCTCAAAATATTGTAAAGCGCTACGGAATCTGTTGGCGCTATATAAATGGCAATAATAATAATAATAATAATATTAATATCACCACAAACTCAGGATGGGCAGATAATCCTGAAGAAGCTTGGCGTTTGAATCTCTTTAGCTTCACGAGGTCTTCTTTTGGGGTCCTCGGCTTTCCATCGATGGCAGGTGGTCAGGCATTATTATGGCCATCAAACACCTACTTGTTGATATCTTTTTGTCTTCTAACAAGTAATTTTTTTCCTTTAGAGTCAAAGGTTTGTCAAGATTAACAAATGTTACTTCCCATGTTGCAGAGAGAGTCTTGAATCTGGAACAGTGAATCCACTGAGTGATCTCTGCAACTTTCACAATGCACTATTGGGTATATGGTCTTGGTTGTCACATTGATGACCGGCTAGGCTTCTGGTCATCCTGACCAAATGTCTATTATAAATATAGCATATTTGAACCGACAACTCTCTGGCACCTGGATATAGTCACTTGGATTCTTGAAAGGGATAGCGAGAGTTAGCTAGATGCTTAGGATTCTCCTCCTCTTCTGCCTGAGCTGTCCTTGGCACAAATGACACAGGATCGGCAGTAACTGTTGATTAGAGGAGTAATTCTAGGTGCTTCAGAGTATTTAGAGATCAAAGAGTTCATGAGGGTCTTGGATAGGTATAAAACTCCATGGGCCCACTGCCCAGTACATGTTTTTGGGTAAACAGAACTTGAGAGTGTTGGAGTACAGCCCGTCTTCAAGGGTTGCCCCTTTCTGTTTTCCAGCTTTGTATTTCTTCAGGGTCAGCAGCTGCTTGTCATTCTTTCAGGAGCTTGAGATCTGTGGATAGGATCTACATGGTGAGTATAGAAGTTTCTTCAGCGGACACCCTTCTGTCCACTTCCCTTGGTGCACTTGTGGCTTGGTTGGCAGCTTGGTCAGCTGAGTGGTGCTTCTTCTAAATTCAGTTTTCCGTGGGCCTTTACCTTCAGTATGGCCACTTCTTCAGCAGGAGTAGGGCATCCACCAACTTCTTAATAGCCGTGCTATGCTTAACTGGCGTGCCAGTCGCTGTGTGAAATCTTCTTGTCTTCCAGATTGATCCAAAATCATGTGCCGCACCCAGGGCATATCTTGAGTCAGTGTAGGTATTAGCATGTCTTCCTTCAGGCATTTTGCATGCCACTGAGAAGGCTGTCAATTCAGCGTCTTGAGCAGATGTGGGTGAGGAAAGTGAAGATGCTTGATGTACCTGATCTTCTGTAGCAACAGCAAATCCAGTATGGTACCTTTCCTCTTCATCCGTAAACAGAGTGGAGTCAGGATCTGCCAAAGCTACTGCATGCCCTGTTGAGAGGTGTCTTGTTTCTTTTTCATCTGTTCAAAGCAACCATGAGGAGCAGTAGGAGAGGTATCCTCACCTATTTCTGTGTGAGATGGAGGGTATTTGTCTTTCCATTTATAGTTCTCTTGCTGACCCCCCTCTGTAGAGAGCTGATATCGATTTTTAGTGTTTCATGTTTTTGTTCTAATGAGTCAGGTTCCTTTCATGAGATTTCTGGGGACTTAGTGAAGAAAACATGAGGGACAGCCACATCCCAGTGATAATACATGTGTCTTACTTCCATGGGTATCTGGATCAGGACCGCACTATTTCCTTGAGAGTGCCCAAAACAGGTCTTTCATGATGAAGTGTACCTCCACCAGTCTGATCTTTTTTCCGTAGTGTGGTATTCCCCCCTGGGAAGTGGCGGAAGAGTGGCTGGAGCAGCTTTCCTTCAAAATATGATGTCAGGTAGAGGCAGAGTTTTCTGTGGGCGGAAATGTCTTAGAGAGGTAAGGGGCTGGATACAATAGAGAAACTTTATTAATATCATGAGGAGCAAGAATTATTAGGACTGGCACTAGAGGTGCCACACCACTGGGGGCTGCCATGTAGGATATGGGCATGACTTGAGCAGGTTGAGGCAGGGTAGGCGTGATCGGGGTAGGGTGTGTGGCAATGGAAGGTGCATGGGAAGTGGCTGAATAGGGCGGAGTCGCGAGGTAAGGGTAGGAGAATGGTCAAGCCATTTGGGCAGGTGTCAGGGCGGGGCGCGGGTAGGGCGGAGGAGATGGGTAAGGAATAAGAAAGGAGGAAGCATATAAAGGATATAGATATGGTGGTGGGGAGATGGAGGAATGAGTAGCGGGTGGAGTAGGAGGGGAAAAAGTTGGGGTAGGAAGGCCATGAGATGAGGGAGGAGGAGGAGAAGGTGGAGTAGGAAGGAGAGGAGGAATAGGAGGAGGAGAAGGTGGAGTAGGAAGGACAGGAGGAGTAGGAGGAGCTGAAGGTGGAGTAGGAAGGACGGAAGGAGTAGGAGGAGGAGAAGGTGGAGTAGGAAGGACGGGAGGAGTAGGAGGAGGAGGAGGTGGAGTAGGAAGGACGGGAGGAGTAGGAGGAGGAGAAGGTGGAGTAGGAAGGACGGGAGGAGTAGGAGGAGGAGAAGGTGGAGTAGGAAGGACAGGAGATGAAGGAGGAGGAGAAGGTGGAGTAGGAAGGACGGGAGGAGGAGGAGAAGGTGGAGTAGGAAGGACGGGAGGAGTAGGAGGAGGAGAAGGTGGAGTAGGAAGGACAGGAGGAATAGGAGGAGGAGAAGGTGGAGTAGGAAGGACAGGAGGAGTAGGAGGAGCTGAAGGTGGAGTAGGAAGGACGGAAGGAGTAGGAGGAGGAGAAGGTGGAGTAGGAAGGACGGGAGGAGTAGGAGGAGGAGAAGGTGGAGTAGGAAGGACAGGAGATGAAGGAGGAGGAGGGATCGGTGTAAGGAGTAAGAGGAGGTGGGCAGGTAAGGGAGCAGACAGGTGATGAAGCAGTGGAGGTGGGCAGGGTTGTGGATGGGTTTGAAGGGAGGAAAAGTGAACGGCAGAGATGGATTAGAGGGGGAGGGTGGTAAAGGAGAGGATGAGGGTGACGAGATCTATAGGACTGATGGGGGGAGAAAAATAAGGATCCATCAGCATTCAAGACCAGGTAGAAGGCCGCAAATAGCCCATTTACAATAACTATTAACTGACCCTATGCTTTCCCTATAGAAAAATAATAAAAGGCTAACATGCTCATCTGTCTGAACAGGCCTTGAACGCTTCACTCCGTGGGTATCCCGCAGTGGCTAACCCACTACATCTCCCACACCAGACTCGTGCCCGAGGAGACAGACGCTATCCCTGACTCTCGTTCTTCATTTTATTTATTTCTAACATATCTCAAAATATAATTCTTACATACATCACAAATATACATTATCACAATTTTTATGTCTCGCAATAGGGATAAAACTTATTCTACTCTTCACTGATAATGTATTAAAACATACAAAATAGACAAATAACATTGTCTTCTGCGAAATAAATGAAAAAGATAATGGAGATTTTGTTAAGCTTTATAAATAGCTATACATTAATTCACCTTTCTTGTTTTCCAGTTTCTGGCTGTTAATGACAATGTACAATGTAATAGAGCACCAGGAAATGCTAGGTGAATGCTTGGTTGTATAGGGAGAGGTATTAGCAGTAGGAAGAGGGAAGTGCTCATGCCATTGTACAGAACACTGGTGAGACCTCACTTGGAGTACTGTATACAGTACTGGAGACCATATCTTCAGAAGGATATTGATACCTTAGAGAGAGTTCAAAGAAAGGCTACTAAACTGGTTCATGGATCGTAGGATAAAACTTACCAGGAAAGGTTTAAGGATCTTAACATGTATAGCTTGGTGGAAAGACGAGACAGGGGAAATATGATAGAAGCATTTACATACATAAAGCGAATCAACACAGTAAAGGCGGAGACTATATTTAAAAGAAGAAAAACTACCACACCAAGAGGACATAGTCTAAAATTAGAGGGACAAAGGTTTAAAAATAATATCAGGAAGTATTACTTTACTGGGAGGGTAGTGGATGCATGGAATAGCCTTCCAGCTGAAGTGATAGAGGTTAACACAGTAAAGGAGTTTAAGCATGCGTTGGATAGGCATGAGGCTATCCTAACTATAAGATAATGCCAGGGACTAATGAAAGTATTTAGAATACTGGGCAGACTAGATGGGCCGAATGTTTCTTATCTGCCGTCACATTCTATGTTTCTATGTAATGCACTTGCTGCTAGTAACAGATCTGGAATCAATACATTATAATGCCCAAAGTCTCGACTTATATGTATATGCAATAATAAAATATCTGGGCTTACATAAAAAAAAAATTATGTTAGTCAGTCTTTAATCTTGGAGGCTATCATTATCCAATAAAGACAGATTGGAGCACACTCCCACCTCCATAGTTTATGCTAGTATCTAAGTCCTTATTCCATTTGTTAATAGTTAGGCTTATAATGTTTTCTGGTTCCTTTTTAATTAGATCAAAACATTTTAAGACCAATCTTTAATTGTATTACCATTAAATTAAATTATTGAAACTCTCTAATTTTTCCCTTTAGTAATTATAACTTTCCTGTTCATAATATGTGGGATTCAAGGAGAACAGCATGTCTTAAGATAGGATGAGCATGATAGGAGTAGGTCTTATGATCAAGGCAGCCATGACAGGCAGGGAAGGAAGTGACAGGATATAAGGGCGGAAATGACTTCACTGATATGATAAGGGCAGAAGTGACATCAGTGGTATGGTAATTAGGTGGAGGTCACGGGACTGGCTGTGCCAACCTCCTTTTGTACTAGGCTGACGTATTTTTAACATTACACTATATTATGACTAATAAAGTAAATCAGAGAAGCAACATTCTGTTCAGCAAAATGAAATACTAAACTATGGACAGACTTGACGGATTAAATAAGACAGTTGAAAACAGCATGCATCTAACAGCCCGTAAAGCTGTCTCTAGAAACATATACTTTTAAAATAACATGATGCAAAATAAACTCACGGAATGCAACCAATCTCCCCCATCATTCACCAGCCATTAATCACTTCACATACTAACTTAACAACTTCTATTCTTGCATCAGATTCACTCCTTAACCATCCTATCAATTTCTATTGAAATAACAAAATACACAATTAGAATATTTTCTAGCAAAAAATTCAATTTCTAACTCTTATCGGTAGCTATGAATAACTCTATGGAACACAAATCTGAATCGCAAGCATGTCCCCCCTCCCTCCTCCCCCCCGAACCTCCGCACGGAGACCAGAAGCAAGAGAGGGAGGGAGGAGGGAGGGAAGCAAGAGAGGGAGGGAGGGGGAGAGAGAGAGACGAGAGAAACTACAGGCATAAGATTTAACCATGTCACTGCTGTACAGTAACAAGACAGAAGGATAGTTACATTACAATTATTGCAAAAGCAAAGAGACACAAAAACACAACATTTACCCATACTATAGCAGAAAGTAATATGGCCATGTACACATTAGAATAATCATATAAACAGTAAGAAACAGCAAATCGCTCCTGATCCAGTCAGGTCAATCATAATATAGTAATAATCTCAGTGAAACTCAATACAAAACCCCAACCCTCTACTAGGGTGGTCCTCTACCATCTAATGGCTAACACAAAATACAAAAACCCCACAACATTTAAGATTGGGTAGGGTGGGGACCAGGGATGGTGACCGTGGTCAGCTACATTTCGGTCATTACTGACGGGATGATGGGAGTGGTCACCTCCTGGACAACATGACAGGGCGCTGGCTGGGAGAACTTCCCATTAACACAATTATTATGATATACATACATTCTTAACCCTTTGTGATCAATTTCTTCCTCAACCCAACCTTCCTGCTGAATAGCTCTTGCTACTCTGTACCAGGCTTCTGCTGTACGAAGCAAATCATTATCTGTAAGCTTGCCTTTCTTCTCTGTCAGTAATCTGCGCCAGCTCTCTGGCTGTAATCTACCACATGAAGGTACAGCAATTCCACACACTTTAGCAATCTTTTCAACTCCCTTAACCATCTCTTCACCCTCTCTGTCTTCAACTAGATCACACGCTAACCAGCCCTTACTAGGCTTATCTAACCCCTGTCCCATTCCCCCTATAAAAGGCGTCCCAGATATAGAGGAAGAAAATGAAACAGAGTGTCTACAATGCTCGACTGCCACGTAAGGGTGGGTCCCTACGTGCGTCTTCCCAAAACGTAGACTAGTCACTTATTCCGCCTACCCGAGGTAGCCACGGATTGGAGCGAGGTGAGAAGTGTGTGACCAATCACTTCTCTCACAAAGAGAAATAGGAGGGGAAAGTGTAAATAACACAGGAAGTAGAGTAAAAGTAAAAAGTGAAAGTAGAGAGACACAGGAGTTTGAATGACTCCCAATTAAGACAACATTTCAATTGAAATACAGTGCATGCATCACAGTTCAAATAAATTCAACAGTAATCCCTTTCCTTTACTCATGTGGCCAAAACCACCTCCCTCAACCTCGTAGTGTCCCCGCTTGGAGAATGACTTCCTCAAGTCTCACTACCAGCGGCCACAGGAAACAGCAACCATCTCCGACCAGGGCTGGATTAAGAGCCCAGTGGGCCTGGTGCTGATAATTATGATGGGCCTAATTACAAAATCTTATTGACCAAAAACACTAAAACAGTCCTACCTCCTAAGCGTCATGTATCTGATGGAGATGATGCTGTAGGGAAACTCATAGGATGCAACTATGAGAAAACACATACCCTTTGCTAATCTCATGCTTTCATCTTTCAAGTAAACCCATACCCCCTAACAGCAGTGTCCAGTAAAGCAGGAAGTCTATGGATGCGGTAAAAGGGTGGGCTACTGACACAAATCACATAACCTTAACGGCCGAAAGGGCGAACATACACAAAAAGGGGGAATGTCTGTGTCCCTATGTCTCCCAGTCCCTTAGTGTTTGTGTCCTCATGTCTCCCAGTGTCCCCATGTCACTAGGGGACATTGAGAGACATTGGGACACTGGGAGACATGGGGACACAGATACTAGGGAACACTGGGAGACCTGGGAAATCTGAGACTCTTGGGGACACTGGGTGACAGACACGAGGGGACACGGGGAGACATGGGGCACTGAGACACTGTGATATAGGGGACACTGGAGACTTGAAAAAAAAAACCTGGGTACAGGTAAAAATGTTGCGGTGTCCAATAAACCTGCTTAAAGCTATCACAGTGAGTGCCTGAGATTTTTTCTTTTATACTAGGGGACACAGAAACTACGGGCACAGAGTCACTACGGGCACAGAGACACTATGGGCACAGAGACACTATGGGCACAGATACACTATGGGCACAGAGAGACATGGGGCACTGAGAGACACTGATACATAGGGGACACTGATACATAGGGGACATTGGAGACTTGATAAAGACCTGGGTACAGGTCGAAACGTTGCGGTGTCCAATAAACCTGCCTAAATCTATCACAGTGAGTGCCTGAGATTTTTTTCTTTTATACTAGGGGACACTGAGACACTAGGAGACATGGGGACACAGAGACATTGGGAGACTAGGGGACTTTGGGAGTCTAGGGAACACTGAGACACTAGGGACACTACAGACACAGAGACACCAGGGACACATGGGGATACTGAGATACTAGGGACACTGCCTGGGAGACATGGGGACACTGCCATGTCTCCTATGTCTCAAAGTCGCCCAGTGTCCCCATGTCTCCCTGTGTCTCCATGCCTCTCAGTGTCTCCATGTCGCCCAGTGTCCCCTAGTGTTTTATCCCCATGTCTCCCAGTGTCTCTTAGAGTCTGTGTACTCATGTCTCCCAGTGTCCTGATGTCACTAGGACACTAGGGGACACTTAGAGACATGGGGACAATGGGAGACATGGGGCCACTGGGCCACTAGGGACAGTGGCTGGGAGACATGGGGACACAGACTAGGGGCCACTGCGAGACATGGGGCCACTTTTTGTCCCTAGTGTCTCAGGGTCATGGGCGTCCGAATGGGGGGGCAAAGGTGGGTACTTGCCCCCCTCTCCCCCCACCCCCCCCCCCCCGGATTTTTCAGCTTGTGCTGCTATTTTTCGTTTTAGTGTGAGAACACAGTGCAATACCAGTGCTGGCCAGTAGGTGGCGCTGTGAATGGAGAAAGGCAGGAAGCTACAGCTTATCCCTGCCTCTCTCTCATGACTGAAACCGCAGGGGAGCAGCACAGAGGCAGCCTACAGAGCAGGTAAGTGAGGGATGGGGGGTGGGGGAGACCGCATAGAGGAAGGTAAAGTAGAAGGAGCAGAAAGGTTCTGCAAGGGGCAGGAGGGGTCAGCAAGGAATAGAAAGGGGCAGCAAGAAGCAGGAAGGGGTCGAAAGGTTTTCAAGGAGCAGGAGGGTAAAGTAGAAGGAGCAGCAAGGAGCAGGAGGGGTCAGCAAGGAGCAGGAGGGGTCAGCAAGGAGTAGAAAGGGTCTGCAAGAGGCAGGATGGGTCAGCAAGGAATAGGAAGGGGCAGCAGGAAGGGGTAGGGACGGTCTGCAAGGAGCAGGAGGGGTCACCAAGGAGTAGGAAGGGTCTGCAAGGAGCAAGAGGGGTCAGCAAGGAGTAGGAAGAGGCAGCAAGAAGTAGGAAGAGGCAGCAAGGAGCAGGAAGGGGCAGCAAGGAGTAGGAAGGGGCAGCAAGTAGTAGGAAGAGGCAGCAAGGAGTAGGAAGAGGGAGCAAGAAGGGTCTGCAAGGAGCAGGAAGGTTCTGCAAGGAGAAGGAAGGTGCAGCATGGAGTAGGAAGGGTCAGCATGGAGTAGGAAGAGGCAGCAAGGAGTAGTAAGGGTTTGCTAGGAGTAGGAAGGGGCAGCAAGGAGAAAGAAGGGGCAGAAAGGAGTAGGAAGGGTCTGCAAAAAGCAGGAAGAGTCTGCAAGGAGCAGGAAGGGTCTGCAAGGAGCAGGAAGGGGCAGCAAGGAGCAGGAAGGGGCAGGAAGAATCAGAAGGAACAGAAAGGATCAGCAAGGGGCTGCAAGAAGCTGGAAGGGGCAGAAAGAAGCAGGGAGGGCAGTAAGAAGCAGGAATGGTCTGCAAGAAGCAGGAAGGGCCATCAAGGAGCAAGAAGAGCCATCAAGGAGCAGAAAGGGATCAGAAAGAGAAAGGAGCAGAAGGGCGCAAAATAAGCAGAAAGTAGCAGAAAGGTAAAGGAGCAGAAGGAGCCTCAGAAGACAAAGAAGACTGTGTCAAATGAAGGAGAAGATAATGAGATTGGAGCACTTCATTCTGGACACCACATCATAAGGCGTTGGTACCTGGGCCTGGCAGGGAAACTTTGGACCTTCTCATCTCCCCAGGTAAAAACAAACAATATCAGTGTTAATGTGTTCACTTTTATTTACTGAGTGTCAGGAAACACAGAGGGCCGCTGGGTAGGGGTGCCGCTGATTGGCTAGATGGGTCAGCTAGCACTCTAAGCCAATCAGTAGCTCCCCATTCATAAAAACGTAAAACATTTTTATGAATCGGGAACTAGCGATTGGCTTAGAGTGTCAGCTGACCACTCTAGCCAATCAGCGGCACCCATGCCCAACGTCAATCTGCACTTCCTGACACTCTATTTCAGAAGTCGAATACCACTGAGCGACCTGGAGATCTGGAGCTGAAGGGAGCCTTTGGGGGTAAACCATTTGAGAGCGGTTTCACCCCTTCAAAGAAAGAGCACCCAGGGGCCTCCTTGCATCAAAGCATTTTCATCAAAGCAATTTGCTGAAAGGAATACTATAGTGTCAGGAATACAAACATATATTCCTGACACCATAGTTGTGAAAACGCTATTCATCCTTGCTTTATGTGAAAATGACTATGCTCCTTCCCTTTCATGACACTGTCAAAAAGGGGCCAAGCATGGATGTCACTACAATTATGCCCCCCCCCCCGACGGAAAAATTCCTGCGCCCGTCCATGCTCAGGGTCCCCATGTTCCCCAGTGTCCCAATGTCTCAGCGTCCCCATGTCTCGGAGCTGCTGTCTGGACTCTCTGTGCAGTGCTGCTCCCTTGCGGATCAGTGAGTAGAGAGAGGCAGGGAGGGAGATGCCGTAACTTCTTATCACTGCCTCTCTCCACACAAACAGCGACCCCTACTGGCCGGCGCTGGTATTGCAGAATAATCTATGTTTATACTGAGACAGACATTTGTATTGCCGGTATTACTGCAATACCGGCACCGGCTAGGCAGCCTCAAATACCTGAGAAATACTTCTGAGATATACCTGGCAACCCTAAGAAATACATGAGAAATACCTGGCAACCCTAAGAGTAGTGTGTAACCCAAATGGGCCTATTCCATGGGCCTGGGCCTGGAGCTGCAGCTCCATCAGCCCCTATGTTAATACGGCCCTGTCTCCGACCCGAATCCTGTGTAGCCTCCCTTGTTACAGTGGCCCGGTACCCGTGACCAACACTTCCCTCACTCCCGTAGTGCCCCTACGGACCCACCCGTAAGTCCCACTACCACGTGGTGCTGGAGACAGCAATGCCTGCTTGAATCCACCCGCCACAAATAAAATTGGAATGCCACCAGCCTCAGCGCTCGAGGCTGGAGGGTACCACCTCTCTGCAAGCAGAGCAATGTGCACAATGAGGCTAGCTAGGCTATCAAAGTGACACCAAAGGAACCCCCAGGAAGCTATGAGTCTACACAAACCTCCACAGATCCCTCACCCCCCTTATTCCTTACTGCCACAGCTACCCGGCACCTAAAAGAGGTAAACAGGCAAAAGAAGACCCCCAGGAAAACTTCCACAGGTCCACCCCCCTTTTTCCTTACAGCCACAGCCACAGCCACGTGGCTCCTAAAAGGGGTAAACAGGCAATAGAGGACCCCCAGGAAAACTTCCACAGGTCCACCCCCCTTTTTCCTTACAGCCACAGCCACAGCCACGTGGCTCCTAAAAGGGGTAAACAGGCATTCACTCTACCCGGGCACTAAGCTAAAAACAAAACAAGGCAAACACACCCAGGCAACAGATAGTCAACATGCAGGTAAAATAGGTATTAACAAATAAGGTATAGGTTCTCTGGGCAAGATATTACCTGTCTTTGATGTCCTCTTGGCAGCCAATCACAGACACTGGGACAGGTAAATCACAGGGAAAAGGAACATACCGGCCATGCCAGGTGCTGCAGCAAACTCTACCGTGTATTCAGAGGTGATCAATCTCCTTCCTTCCCCCAGGATTCATCCACCCAGCGTCTTCTTGGACGGCTGCCAGAGAGGTCATAACCCAGAGCTCCACGTTGGATGCGCCAAATTGATATAGATTCTTTTAAGCAAACAAATAAGTTTGAATGACTATCTGTTCCTGTCCAAATTAGAGATGATTAAATTGCGTATACGCAGAAGTAAATTCACACTGACACACGGAGTTCAGGTTAAAAGAACTTCGAGAAAATGTAATGGCATCCGGTTAAAAAGCGGGTATGCAGACCCTTTTAAAGGCAATATTACATCATCATAGAATATCAAGATAACAACAAATAAACATCATTAATTGGATTAGGTGTTAAGTGGTTAAGTCAATACCCTCCCATCAATATTATTAATTGGTTTAGCTGTTAAGTGGCTAGTTGGGCATCCTCCCATCATGGGATGTCGTCATCTTTGACACGGGAGTGGACATGAGATACAAGCGCCATTGTTGTTTAGCACGAGGCTCGCTCGATGGGAGGGGGGATCTGGCAGCCAGCCATTTTGAGTACTTGGCACCATTTAGCTTCAAGGTTAGTTTCTCAGGCTTAGTGAATACACATTTTATTAGTACAGTTCTCATGATCTAACTATGGCATACAATGTTTCATATTACAGGAACTTGACTGTTCCGGTGCTGCTCATAACCTTCTAGAAAAGCATTTCCTTCTAATATTCTAAATACTGTTAGGAAAATCAATAATAGTCAATCAATAATAGGTCATTTAATAATTCTACAACATCTGTATTACTCCAATGCACAGCAAAAATAGTGCAAAAAAAACCCTAAAACTACATTTTTCTTTAGTAATTTTTGAATTCTGGAATCTAATATTTCTAGATTCTAATGTAACACAATAGGTGTTCTGTGTTAGATGAGATGGAGGCTGGTGCTATTACACATCGACAAGTGGTACCGTACCGTATTGTTTTTTTTTTTTTTAACAGGGGTTATTATTTAATAGCTTTATGTTGCATAGCTTTATGTTGTGCTTCTTTTTTTTATTTAAAGTTGGAAATGTAGGGCACAACCACAACAAGAACAAACATTATGCACTACACAATTTAGATATTTTTAGAAATATAAAACAAAACAACAAAATGTGTTTGCCATGTAATCCACATTAAAAAGCAGTAACCATGTGCTGCAATAATGAATTCACTTCACCTCCCCCATCTGCAATGGTGAGCCACAAACAAATTAGTCATAATAAAGTTAACATGACATCAGATATGGTTAAAGGGACTAAATGAATAGCAATTTAGTTTGGTTTCCTGATCAAAGTCTCTTTTGCTTAGCTAAACTCATATTTATTGATTAATCTTGTTTTCATAAATTGGCTTTGAAGTGTCTGGATTTGAAGAAAACAATATTTATTATAATTTTATTGACTAATCTGCTGTAGAAATTATTTTGTTTTGTGTACTAAACCATGTTGAACATTAGAAAGACAACAATGTATTTGCCGTTTGTTTTTATTAATGCATTTTTAGAATTACAGTACATAACTTTTTTAGCAAAACACTACTTAACTTTTCTTTATAAAAGGAAGAATTCTCAGCTGAACACCTTTCCAATGTAGCAAACAATAATGGATTGATTTTGAATAAAACTAGTATGGTGTAAAACAGTTAAATACTGTAGACCTCATTTTTTTCTTTCATTGCTTTGTGGGCACCACCACGCAGTCGAAATGACTTGCATAAAAAAAACAAAAAACCTTTAACATAAAAGAAAGAGGTGACTGACTAGAGCAAATTTAACCCCTTATGGACACATGACATGTGTGACATGTCATGATTCCCTTTTATTCCAGAAGTTTGGTCCTTAAGGGGTTAAACAAATGCAACAGTGCAATGTATAGACCGTCAATTTTCTCAATATCAGCTACAGCAACAAGTTGACTTTAGAGCACATTAATGAGATGCATTTCCTTTTCTATTGTAAATATTCAACTTGTTTTTTTATTTTTAATGCAGAGATTTTCTTTAACGAAAGAATAAATCCTTAGAAGTTAGAGTAACACCCACGGAGCAGTGCAGGAACTGAGGAATGGTAAATGTATATTTTACACATTCACAACATGTTCACTTTAACTTCATGGGAATACAAAAATATACACTACTGTGCAAAAGGTTGGTGTGAAAAAAGCATGTAGATAGTGCCAATAGTTTACTTTTTTAAATACAGTTATAGGAACAGTGCACACAAACAAAAATACAGTTTTACATTTAACAAGGCTACTTACAATGACATATCTTAGCAAATAAATATGGGGTTTCAGTTTCACCATATTGTGTTAAAGGACCACTATAGGCACCCAGACCACTTCAGCTTAAGAAAGTGGTCTTGGTGCCAGGTCCAGCTAGGTTTAACCCTTTTTTCTATAAACATAGCAGTTTCAGAGAAACTGCTATGTTTAAAATAGGGTTAATCCAGCCTCCAGTGGCTGTCTCATTGACAGCCGCTAGAGGCGCTTCCGTGCTTCTCACTGTGATTTTCACAGTGAGAAGGTGCCAGCGTCCATAGGAAAGCATTGTGAATGCTTTCCTATGGACGGGCTCAATGCGTACGTGGCTCATGCCGCGCATGCGCATTCAGCCGAGGAGGAGGAGAAGAGGAGAAGAGGAGGAGGAGGAGGAGAGGAGGAGGAGGAGGAAAAGGAGAGTTCCCCGCCCGGCGCTGGAGAAAGAGGTAAATTTAACCCCTTCCTCCCCCAACAGCCCGGCGGGAGGGGAGCCCTGAGGGTGGGGGCACCCTTTGGGCACTATAGTTCCAGGAAAACAAGTATGTTTTCCTGGCACTATAGTGGTCCTTTAAGCCCACCACTATGGGTGGGGTACTAAGCCTAATTGAAATCTGGTCTGGATTCCAAATATACACAGGAAAATTTTTAATTTGAGGCACACCCAGAACATGCATTTCTAAGCAGTAATGCTGCCAAAAGACCAAAGTGAAAAAACAAAGAGAAACTGTACTGTCTGGTGGCCAATTGTGAATTTAAAAATTAACTTTTAATATATTGAATAATAAAGCTAGAGGGATATCTAGCACTTGATGAATAACACAAAATCAAACCAAAAAGGAAGCGGTAAGGGAAAGGAAATATATGCAAGGGATAGACTGGTAGTTTCTTCAAATGTAATTGTTAGAGTAGACAGTTAAACGCTACTGATTGTCTTACTGTAATACGTGTAGTAACTGCTAGGAGAATGGAAGTTTCACTGTAGCTATTTCCCTGCAGGGAAATATTTGTAGCCGCATCTAGCAGTTATCTTCGACTAGTGGTAGTCAACCCTTATCTACCTACCGCCTACTAATGCATCTTTCTTGATGGAAACATTTCCTTACTGCCCACCAGTTTTCGCGCAAGTGCGGAATATATTTTAGAAAGGAGGGTGTTTTAAAAAAATAAATAAATGTACGAACATTTATCTTTTTATTTCTACTTTATGCATGTTTATAATGTTTTTAACTTTATAAAGTTTAATGAGAAAACAATAAAGTAAATTGAAATTACCTTTACTAGTGATTAATGAGATCCTTGAGGTTGATGCTGCGAGACTAAATATTTGATATCTGGTTTGATTTTCGTAAGGAACAAACGAAGATCTCCTCTTTCGGTGATATTCAGACGACTTCTCTGTTTGCTCATAATATGATTTCTCATCTGTGCGTCAGCTCCCCTCCTCAATTCCCCTCTCCACCTTTTTTTTCTCCTTTTTTCTATTTTTTAACCTTCCTTATAGCAATGCCCAGTAGGAAGGCTAAGCTAGGTAGCCCACTTACTATTACTTACTATAGCCCACTATAACAGACAGGCACACATATATGCATACAGACACACACACAAGACACACACATACAGACACACACACAAGACACACATACATACAAACAGACAGGCACACATACATAAATACAGACACACAGAAAGGCACACACATACAGACACACACACACACACAAGACACACATACAAACAGACAGGCACACATACATACAGACACACACACACAGACATGCACACATACATCCAGAGACACATACAAAGACACACACATAAGACATAAATACAAAGACACATACACACATACATACAGACAGACACAAGACACACATACATGCAAAGACACATATACACACAACACATACATACAAAGACAAGACACACATACATACACACACACATACATACAGACAGACACACACACACACACACACACACAAGACATACATACAAAGACACACACATACATACAAACACACATACATAAGACACACATACATAAGACACACATACATACAAACACACATACACACATACATACAGACACATACATACAGACACATACATACAAAGTCACACACACACAAGACATACATACAAAGACACATACACACACAACATATTTTAGTCACCCTCCTGTTTCCTACCTTTTAGGTGCAGGAGGGTGACATTCCCTGGGGTCCAGTGGAGGCTCAGGTGGATGGGAGTCAGAGTTCCCACTCTGACTCCCTCTGCTTCCTCTCGCGCAGTCTGTGTGTTAGCTGGTTGGAGTGACGTGCAGTGGCATGGGCCACCTGATGAACTCCTTGGACGGTGGCCCTAGCGGTTTGCCGCGCAGCCCGGGGCCGCAAATGGTGATGGCGGGTACCCAGTTGCATGGGGTACCGCTTGCTCGCACCCGCCCGCCCAATCTCTCAAAATGAGGAAATCCCTACCGCCCACCTGGAATCCTGCAATGCTCACTAGTGGGCGGTAGGGACCAGGTTGACGACCCATGGACTAGACAAATAGCTTGAACTACCTTACTAGATTAATTATCTGCTATGACCCACTGAGGGTGAGTAGTTGGTCAGTCCAGTTACTTATTTGTAAGGGAAAGATGGACATTCCTTTCAACTCTATAAGAACTATTAGATTTCTGCAATGAGCTACTTAGGTTTAGCAGTCCAGGTATATAAGAGATTCATCAGACAGGGCACATTCTCCAACATGATCCACTTAGTTGACTGTCCTGACTACCGGAGGCTATAGATTATTTGTATTTATTTATTTTTGGCTAGTAGTGCAGTTCCTTTATTAGACTTAGGTGCCCTCGAAGGCACAGTTTAGCTATTAGTTGTCCGCTAAGGAAGCGGACATAGTTAGGATCTGCACCAGCCACTCTGGTTATTTTCTCTGTTATACTATTATTTAATATCTGGACAGTATTACTCTGTAATAGTCTGTGAACTGTGCTTTTGGCTCTCCTAGTTTTCGTGGTTTGCCAGCATCTGTTCATTGTGATTACTCAGTACTTGCTAAGGTTATTCACTCAGCTATCATTCCTATTTAGCCACCTCTATCGACATTGCACTGCTATCTAAGGCTCTCCGTAAATTGGCTAATTAGATACTTTGTTTCTATGATTACATTCCCTGCAGGGAAATAGCTACAGTGAAACTTTCATTTCTCCTAGCAGTTACTACACAAATCACAGTAAGACAATCAGTAGCGTTTAACTGTCTACTCTAACAATTACGTTTGAAGAAACTACCAGTCTATCCTTTGTATAAATTTCCTTTCCCTTACCGCTTCTTTTTTGGTTTGATTTTGTGTTATTTATCAAATGCTAGATGTAACGGATCACCTGGCACCCCAACTGGGTACCTCCGCCAAAGGACCGCTTCCTAGCTGGAACAGGGGACAAACCGCAGAGCTTCTTGCCTTCAGTCGCCATAGCTTGACTGGGGCTCTGGAACCACCACCTCCTTTCTGGATCTGAAGGGAAAAAATAGCTCTGACACCTCCAGGCACTGGACGACACTCAGTCCTGGGAACTCTGGAACTGCATGGGAAATAAGCCCTAGTCCTTACAAGGTCTTTCCCCGTGGAATCTCCTGCAAGCTGGAACAGAAGACACAGGAGCAAATCTTCTTTCCCTCCAATAACTGGATGACACACAGTTTTGGAGTGTAAGCAGGAATCTCCAGTTTAATGGGACACACTGGTCTTTTATAAAATTTTCCAGGCCTGAGGAACACCCCCTGGACCTGATGGGGCACAGGAACACAAATGACATAAACCAATCAGAACAAACATAGTCTGTGACACGCCCATGTACAGCACACAATCTCTCCCCTCTGCGTAGGAGATAATTGAGTAAAGTCCTGTAAGTAACTCAATTATCTCCAGGCAGAAAAAACACATTGTCACAAAGTTCAGAAAGTATCCCATAAAAGTCACACCCCCTGATAGCCCCGATCTGGGTGAACAGCATATCCAAAAATCACCCAAATCAGTTCAGGGGTTCAAGAATTTTCTGAACCGACCGCAAGCATAGCCCCATGCCCAAAACAGTTCCAGGGAAATCAGTGCTAACAGTCGGTCCAGTTTGGTAGTCTTTTACAGGTTTCCCTGCAGGGGTCATAGTGTGTGGGCTCGTGGCAAACTCACTTGAAAAGGGGAGTTTGTCACACTAGATATCCCTCTAGCTTTTTAATTCGATATATTACAAATACATTTTTAACTTCACAATTGGCCACCGGACAGTACTGTTTCTCTTTGTTTTTCACTTATTTCCAAGGGTTATCCCCTACTATTTACTGTCCCTTTATTTGCTTCAATTTCTCTGAGTTTAAAAGACCAAAGTATTTATAAAATATAGTTTTGTGGAGCATATCAAGAAAGGTGAACTCCACATTAAATTCCTGGCAACTGTAAGATTTAGTAAATAACCCCATGAAAAACTCTAGACAAAGATAGATATATTATTATTCATTCTCTTTTATTGGTAGGAACTGACTTCTTTATAGAAGGTAACAAGAGATAGCTTGACAAGTTTCCCAAAATATTTTATAATAAGCTTTGTGCATATTATATTGGACTAAAATCATACGTCATATACTTACATTATATATAATATTAGATTTTATATATATAATAAATTATATATATAATTAGAAACATAATTTATCCTGTGATTTATTACTTTTTGCCATTTTTTTTATATTGTGAGCCATGAGTTTGATTTAGTGTAGATTATCTAACTCTTCAATTTGTCCTGGGGGCCTATAAATCACACAGTAACTCGGGTAGGTGTGATTTAAAGGCCCCCAGGACAAATTAAAGAGTTAGATAATCTACTAGTTGAAGAAATAGCTAAAATGACAATGAAGGGGGAAGTTATCATCATGGGTGACTTTAATCTTCCTGATGTAAATTGGAAAACAAAAATAGCTACTTGTGCCAGGAGCACACATATTCTAAACTCCCTACTGGGATTGTCTCTAAAACAAGTCGTTGAGGAGCCAACTCGTAAAGAGGCCATACTAGATTTAGTGTTAACAAATGGAGATTTGGTATCAGATATTACTGTAGGTGAAAGTTTAGGATCCAGTGATCATCAGTCAGTGTGGTTTAATATAAGAACAGTGACTGAGTCACACCACACAAAAACAAAAGTTTTAGACTTTAGAAAAACAGACTTTTCCAAAATTAGAATATGTGTAAAGGAGTCATTATCAGACTGGAGCAATTTAAATGGAGTCCAAAAGAAATGGGATTATTTAAAAGTTGCACTACTGAAGGCAACAGAAAATTGCATTAGGCTTGTCAGTAAAAGCAAAAAAATCAAGAAACCACTGTGGTACTCCACAGATGTAGCCAAAATAGTAAAAAACAAAAAGTTAGCATTTAGTAATTATAAAAAAAACCAGAGTGAGGAAGACAGAATGACCTATAAGATTAGGCAGAAAGAGGCTAAGCAAGTTATAAGAGCTTCCAAATCACACACAGAAGAGAAAATAGCACAGTCAGTAAAAAAGGGGGACAAAACCTTTTTTAGATACATAAATGAGAAAAGAAAAGTAAAACAAGGATTAGTTAGATTAAAAACAAAAGAAGGAAGGTATGTAGATGAGGATAAAGGTCTAGCTGACTGCCTCAATGAATATTTTTGTTCGGTATTTACAGATGAAAATGAAGGAAAGGGTTAGGATAGGATTGTTGAACATCTAAAAACACATGGATTTCAAGATCAGAGACAACATGTGTTTACTTCAGGGAGATCATGCCAAACTAATCTTATTGATTCTTTTGATTGGGTAACTAAAATTATAGATCAGGGTGGTGCAGTAGACATTGCTTACCTCGATTTCAGTAAGGCTTTTGACACTGTTGCACATTAGTGTTGTCGCGAACCCGGAATTTTCGGTTCGCGAACGGCGAACGCGAACTTCCGCAAATGTTCGCGAACCGGCGAACCGCGCGAACCGCGCGAACCGCGCGAACCGCCATTGACTTCAATGGGCAGGCGAATTTTAAAAACAACAGGGACTCTTTCTGGCCACAATAGTGATGGAAAAGTTGTTTCAAGGGGACTAACACCTGGACTGTGGCATGCCAGAGGGGGATCCATGGCAAAACTCCCATGGAAAATTGCACAGTTGATGCAGAGTCTGCTTTTAATCCATAAAGGGCACACATCACCTAACATTGACACCTGCCCTCAAAGCCCAGCCCTGATACACACTGACACAGAGCAGAATAGAGACTGTTCCCCCTACATAGGGTCACTTGGCAGATATGGATTGACACCTGTCCTCAAAACCCCTGATACACACTGACACAGAGCAGAATAGAGACTGTTCCCCCTACATAGGGTCACTTGGCAGATATGGATTGACACCTATCCTCAAAACCCCTGATACACACTGACACAGAGCAGAATAGAGACTGTTCCTTGTCCACAGAGACCATGATACACACTGACACAGAGCAGAATAGGGACTGTTCCCCCTACATAGGGTCACTTGGCAAATATGCATTGACACCTATCCTAATGATCCCTGATACACACTGACACAGAGCAGAATAGAGACTGTTCCCCCTACATAGGGTCACTTGGCAGATATGGATTGACACCTATCCTAATGATCCCTGATACACTCTGACACAGAGCAGAATAGGGACTGTTCCTCCTACATAGGGTCACTTGGCAGATATGGATTGACACCTATCCTAATGATCCCTGATACACACTGACACAGAGCAGAATAGAGACTGTTCCCCCTACATAGGGTCACTTGGCAGATATGGATTGACACCTATCCTAATGATCCCTGATACACACTGACACAGAGCAGAATAGGGACTGTTCCTCCTACATAGGGTCACTTGGCAGATATGGATTGACACCTGTCCTAATGATCCCTGATACACACTGACACAGAGCAGAATATTGACTGTTCCTCCTACATAGGGTCACTTGGCAGATATGGATTGACACCTATCCTAATGATCCCTGATACACACTGACACAGAGCAGAATAGAGACTGTTCCTCCTACATAGGGTCACTTGGCAGATATGGATTGACACCTGTCCTAATGATCCCTGATACACACTGACACAGAGCAGAATAGAGACTGTTCCCCCTACATAGGGTCACTTGGCAGATATGGATTGACACCTATCCTAATGATCCCTGATACACACTGACACAGAGCAGAATAGGGACTGTTCCTCCTACATAGGGTCACTTGGCAGATATGGATTGACACCTGTCCTAATGATCCCTGATACACACTGACACAGAGCAGAATAGGGACTGTTCCTCCTACATAGGGTCACTTGGCAGATATGGATTTACACCTGTCCTAATGATCCCTGATACACACTGACACAGAGCAGAATAGAGACTGTTCCTCCTACATAGGGTCACTTGGCAGATATGGATTGACACCTGTCCTAATGATCCCTGATACACACTGACACAGAGCAGAATAGAGACTGTTCCCCCTACATAGGGTCACTTGGCAGATATGGATTGACACCTATCCTAATGATCCCTGATACACACTGACACAGAGCAGAATAGGGACTGTTCCTCCTACATAGGGTCACTTGGCAGATATGGATTGACACCTGTCCTAATGATCCTAAAAATCAAGAAACCACTGTGGTACTCCACAGATGTAGCCAAAATAGTAAAAAACAAAAAGTTAGCATTTAGTAATTATAAAAAAAACCAGAGTGAGGAAGACAGAATGACCTATAAGATTAGGCAGAAAGAGGCTAAGCAAGTTATAAGAGCTTCCAAATCACACACAGAAGAGAAAATAGCACAGTCAGTAAAAAAGGGGGACAAAACCTTTTTTAGATACATAAATGAGAAAAGAAAAGTAAAACAAGGATTAGTTAGATTAAAAACAAAAGAAGGAAGGTATGTAGATGAGGATAAAGGTCTAGCTGACTGCCTCAATGAATATTTTTGTTCGGTATTTACAGATGAAAATGAAGGAAAGGGTTAGGATAGGATTGTTGAACATCTAAAAACACATGGATTTCAAGATCAAAGACAAGATGGGTTTACTTCAGGGAGATCATGCCAAACTAATCTTATTGATTCTTTTGATTGGGTAACTAAAATTATAGATCAGGGTGGTGCAGTAGACATTGCTTACCTCGATTTCAGTAAGGCTTTTGACACTGTTGCACATTAGTGTTGTCGCGAACCCGGAATTTTCGGTTCGCGAACGGCGAACGCGAACTTCCGCAAATGTTCGCTAACCGGCGAACCGCGCGAACCGCCATTGACTTCAATGGGCAGGCAAATTTTAAAAACAACAGGGACTCTTTCTGGCCACAATAGTGATGGAAAAGTTGTTTCAAGGGGACTAACACCTGGACTGTGGCATGCCAGAGGGGGATCCATGGCAAAACTCCCATGGAAGTGATACACACTGACACAGAGCAGAATAGGGACTGTTCCTCCTACATAGGGTCACTTGGCAGATATGGATTGACACCTGTCCTAATGATCCCTGATACACACTGACACAGAGCAGAATAGGGACTGTTCCTCCTACATAGGGTCACTTGGCAGATATGGATTGACACCTGTCCTAATGATCCCTGATACACACTGACACAGAGCAGAATAGAGACTGTTCCTCCTACATAGGGTCACTTGGCAGATATGGATTGACACCTGTCCTAATGATCCCTGATACACACTGACACAGAGCAGAATAGAGACTGTTCCTCCTACATAGGGTCACTTGGCAGATATGGATTGACACCTGTCCTAATGATCCCTGATACACACTGACACAGAGCAGAATAGAGACTGTTCCCCCTACATAGGGTCACTTGGCAGATATGGATTGACACCTATCCTATTGATCCCTGATACACACTGACACAGAGCAGAATAGGGACTGTTCCTCCTACATAGGGTCACTTGGCAGATATGGATTTACACCTGTCCTAATGATCCCTGATACACACTGACACAGAGCAGAATAGGGACTGTTCCTCCTACATAGGGTCACTTGGCAGATATGGATTAACACCTGTCCTAATGATCCCTGATACACACTGACACAGAGCAGAATAGAGACTGTTCCTCCTACATAGGGTCACTTGGCAGATATGGATTGACACCTGTCCTAATGATCCCTGATACACACTGACACAGAGCAGAATAGAGACTGTTCCTCCTACATAGGGTCACTTGGCAGATATGGATTGACACCTGTCCTAATGATCCCTGATACACACTGACACAGAGCAGAATAGAGACTGTTCCCCCTACATAGGGTCACTTGGCAGATATGGATTGACACCTATCCTAATGATCCCTGATACACACTGACACAGAGCAGAATAGGGACTGTTCCTCCTACATAGGGTCACTTGGCAGATATGGATTGACACCTGTCCTAATGATCCCTGATACACACTGACACAGAGCAGAATAGGGACTGTTCCTCCTACATAGGGTCACTTGGCAGATATGGATTGACACCTGTCCTAATGATCCCTGATACACACTGACACAGAGCAGAATAGAGACTGTTCCTCCTACATAGGGTCACTTGGCAGATATGGATTGACACCTGTCCTAATGATCCCTGATACACACTGACACAGAGCAGAATAGAGACTGTTCCTCCTACATAGGGTCACTTGGCAGATATGGATTGACACCTGTCCTAATGATCCCTGATACACACTGACACAGAGCAGAATAGAGACTGTTCCCCCTACATAGGGTCACTTGGCAGATATGGATTGACACCTGTCCTCAAAACCCCTGATACACACTGACACAGAGCAGAATAGAGACTGTTCCTTGTCCACAGAGACCATGATACACACTGACACAGAGCAGAATAGGGACTGTTCCCCCTACATAGGGTCACTTGGCAGATATGGATTGACAAATCCCTGACAAACAGCTACCACATGCAAGGAAGGCAGCAGGGGCGCAAATGACCCACTCCCGACGCGGGAAGGTAGTGACGACAAATAACAATACAGGACTCTTTAGAGGCCCTGTAATTGTAATCAGTCCACTTGCACCAGTGGGCCTAAAAAATAGGCATGTACACATGCCTGAAAAATGTGGTATTGTTGCAGCCGCTGCTGTAGCAGCGTCCAGAAAAATTGATGTTTGTTTCACAGGCAGAACGTGCCCTAAAACATGGCAGCTTGAACCCTAGTTGGTGGCGGATAAGTCACGCAAGTCAAACGTCAATTAGAGCTAAAATACAGCAGCGTGTGGACAATTTTTAGCCCAAGGCATCTTAATAAAGGTGAGATAATCTAGACTTTTTTGACCTAGGCGACTTCTCTTCTCAGTGACAATACCTCCTGCTGCACTGAAGGTCCTTTCTGACAGGACACTTGAAGCGGGGCAGGCCAGAAGTTCTATCGCAAATTGGGATAGCTCAGGCCACAGGTCAAGCCTGCACACCCAGTAGTCAAGTGGTTCATCGCTCCTCAGAGTGTCGATATCTGCAGTTAAGGCGAGGTAGTCTGCTACCTGTCGGTCGAGTCGCTCTCTGAGGGTGGATCCCGAAGGGCTGTGGCGATGCATAGGACTTAAAAAGGTCCGCATGTCCTCCATCAACAACACGTCTTTAAATCGTCCTGTCCTTGCCAGCGTGGTCGTGGGAGGAGGAGGAGGAGGATGACTTCCACCTCTCCCCCTGTTAGATTCCCGTTGTGCTGTGACATCACCCTTATACGCTGTGTAAAGCATACTTTTTAATTTATTTTGCAAATGCTGCATCCTTTCCGACTTGTTGCAATTCGGTAACATTTCCGCCACTTTCTGCTTATCCCGGGGGTCTAGTAGCGTGGACACCCAGTACAGGGTCCCACCTTCAGCCTTTTTATACGAGGGTCCCTCAACAGGCAGGACAGCATGAAAGACCCCATTTGCACAAGGTTGGATGCCGAGCTACTCATTTCCCGTTCCTCCTCCTCACTGATGTCATTGAAGGTATGTTCTTCCCCCCAGCCACGTACAACACCACGGGTACCAGATAGGTGACAACGAGCACCCTGGGATGCCTGTTGTGTTTGGTCTTGCTCCTCCTCCTCCTCCTCCTCAAAGCTACAATCCTCCTCTGACTCCTCTTCCTCACAATCCTCTTCCAGTGTTGCCGCAGGTCCAGCAAGCGATGCTGATAAGGCTGTTTCTGGTGGTGATGGTGACCACAACTCTTCCTCTTCCTCTTCACGCTCATCTACAGCCTGATCCAGCACTCTTCGCAGGGCACGCTACATGAAGAAAACAAATGGTATGATGTCGCTGATGGTGCCTTCGGTGCGACTGACTAGGTTTGTCACCTCCTCAAAAGGATGCATGAGCCTACAGGCATTGCGCATGAGCGTCCAGTAACGTGGCAAAAAAATTCCCAGCTCCCCAGAGGCTGTCCTAGCACCCCAGTCATACAAATATTCATTAACAGCTTTTTCTTGTTGGAGCAGGCGGTCGAACATTAGGAGTGTTGAATTCCAACGTGTAGGGCTGTCGCAAATCAAGCGCCTCACTGGCATGTTGTTTCGCCGCTGGATATCGGCAAAGTGAGCCATGGCCGTGTAGGAACGCCTGAAATGGCCACACACCTTCCTGGCCTGCTTCAGGACGTCCTGTAAGCCTGTGTACTTATGCACAAAGCGTTGTACGATCAGATTACACACATGTGCCATGCACGGCACATGTGTCAACTTGACCAACTTCAATGCCGCTATCAAATTTTTTCCGTTGTCACACACCACTTTGCCGATATCCAGTTGCTGCGGAGTCAGCCACTTTTCCACCTGTGCGTTCAGGGCGGACAGGAGTGCTTGTCCGGTGTGACTCTCTGCTTTCAAGCAAGTCAAACCCAAGACGGCGTGACACTGCCGTATCCGGGATGTGGAATAGTACCTGGGGAGCTGGGGGGGTGCCGTTGATGTGGAGCAAGAAGCAGCGGCACAAGAGGACTCAGCCGAGGAGGTTATGGAAGAGGATGGAGTAGGAGGAGTAGAGGAGGTGGCAGCAGGACTGCCTGCAATTCGTGGCGGTGTCACCAACTCCTCTGCAATGCCACGCATTCCTTGCTTGTCAGCCGTCAGCAGGTTTACCCAATGCGCAGTGTAGGTGATATACCTGCCCTGACCATGCTTTGCAGACCAGGTATCAGTGGTCAGATGGACCCTTGCCCCAACACTGTGTGCCAGACATGCCATGACTTCCTTTTGCACAATCGAGTACAAGTTGGGGATTGCCTTTTGTGAAAAGAAATTCCGGCCGGGTACCTTCCACTGCGGTGTCCCAATAGCTACAAATTTTTTGAACGCCTCCGACTCAACCAGATTGTATGGTAAAAGCTGGCGGGCTAATAGTTCGGACAAGCCAGCTGTCAGACGCTGGGCAAGGGGGTGACTTGGTGACATTGGCTTCTTACGCTCAAACATGTCCTTGACAGACACATGACTGTGGGCAGATGAGCGGGAACTGCTCAAGGCGGGAGACGGAGTGGCGGATGGTTGAGAGGGGGCAAGAAGGACAGCAGTGGTTGACGTGGCTGAAGATGCTGGACCAGGAGGAGGATGGCGGCTTAGAGTAGGCGTGCTGCTTGTACTCATGTGTTGATCCCATAGGCGTTTGTGATGTGAGATCATGTGCCTACGCAAAGCAGTTGTACCTAGGTGGGTCTTGGACCTCCCACGACTCAGTTTCCTTTGGCACAGGTTGCAAATGGCATCGCTGTTGTCAGAGGCAGACACACAAAAAAAATGCCACACTGCTGAGCTCTGCAATGACGGCATTCTGGTGGTGGACACAGCATGCGTTGATTTGCGTGCTGTCAGGCTGACCCCGGGTGCCGATGCATGCTGTCTGACTGTGCCACTAGCTCCTTGCGACGACCCCCCCCTGCTTCCAACTGGTCTCCTCCTCCTCCTCTTCCATGGACGCAACGTCATCATCAACCGCTTCGCTTGTATCTGACAATTCAGAAAAGGAAGCAGCAGCGGGTACAACATCATCATCATCACACCGTACCTCCATGTGTTTAATGCTGCCTGCCTGAGACATATCCCTGTTATCTACATCCTCTAGCAATAATGGTTGCGCATCACTCATTTCTTCAAACGGGTGTGTGAATAACTCCTCTGACATACCAAGTAAAGCGGCTGTGGTGCTAGTTTTGGTGGTGGCGGCAGGCGGGTGAGTGCTATCTTGAGAGGTGCCTGAAGCTAAGCTGGAGGAGGATGGTGCGTCAAGGTTCCGAGCGGAGGCTGTACAAGATTGGGTGTCCTGTGTTAGCCAGTCAACTATGTCCTCAGAACTTTTCAAGTTCAGGGTACGTGGCTTCTGAAAACTGGGCATTATTCTAGGGCAAAAGGGAATCACAGCACCACGACCACGACGGCCCCTGCGGGGTGGCCTGCCTCTGCCTGTCATTTTTTGGGGGATTAGTGGTACTATGCGTGCAAGCTACTGTGAGACCAGATATGATTGGCAATGTGAACTGTAACAGTTCTGCAGAGCACACACTGTAGGCCTGAGACACCCGCTTGAAGACAAGTAACTGCTATTCAATCTATAACAGTGAAAAACAAATTTTGGTTGTAAAAGCACGCTATAGAGACACAAGATATGAGTGGCAACTGTCAAAGCACACTGGCACAGGTCTGCAGAGCACACGCTGAAGTAGGCCTGAGACACCCGCTTGAAGACAAGTAACTGCTATTCAATCTATAACAGTGAAAAACAAATTTTGTTTTTAAAAGCACGCTATAGAGACACCAGATATGATTGGCAATGTGCACTGGAACAGTGCTGCAGAGCACACGCTGAAGTAGGCCTGAGACACCCGCTTGAAGACAAGTAACTGCTATTCAATCTATAACAGTGAAAAACAAATTTTGGTTGTAAAAGCACGCTATAGAGACACAAGATATGAGTGGCAACTGTCAAAGCACACTGGCACAGGTCTGCAGAGCACACGCTGAAGTAGGCCTGACACCCAGACGCTTGCAGACAACTAACTGCTCTTCTATTACAGTGAAAAAAATTATTTATTTTAAATCTAAAGCTTAAGCTATTGTAAAAACAGATATGAGTGGTGGCACTGGGCAAGAGGGCACAGTATCCACTGTGAAACTCACACAGAAGCTGGCAGGCAGGCAACTGCTCTTCTATTACAGTGGAAACAAAGTTTTGGTTTTAAAAGCACGCTATAGAGACACCAGATATGAGTGGCAACTGTCAAAGTACGCTGGCAGGGTTGTGCAGGGCACACGCTGAAGGAAGGCCTGACAGAGCCGCTTGAAGGACACTGACTGGCTGCTATTAGCTTACACTGGAAACCTTTTTTCTTTGTAAAAGCACGCTATAGAGACACCAGATATGATTGGCAACTGTCAAAGCACGCTGGCAGGGTTGTGCAGGGCACACGCTGATGGAAGGCCTGACAGAGCCGCTTGAAGGACACTGACTGGCTGCTATTAGCTTACACTGGAAACCTTTTTTCTTTGTAAAAGCACGCTAAAGAGACACCAGATATGATTGGCAACTGTCAAAGCACACTGGCAGGGTTGTGCAGGGCACACGCTGAAGGAAGGCCTGACAGAGCCGCTTGAAGGACACTGACTGGCTGCTATTAGCTTACACTGGAAACCTTTTTTCTTTGTAAAAGCACGCTAAAGAGACACCAGATATGATTGGCAACTGTCAAAGCACGCTGGCAGTGTTGTGCAGGGCACACGCTGAAGGAAGGCCTGACAGAGCCGCTTGAAGGACACTGACTGGCTGCTATTAGCTTACACTGGAAACCTTTTTTCTTTGTAAAAGCACGCTATAGAGACACCAGATATGATTGCCAACTGTCAAAGTACGCTGGCAGGGTTGTGCAGGGCACACGCTGAAGGAAGGCCTGACAGAGCCGCTTGAAGGACACTGACTGGCTGCTATTAGCTTACACTGGAAACCTTTTTTCTTTGTAAAAGCACGCTAAAGAGACAGCAGATATGATTGGCAACTGTCAAAGCACGCTGGCAGGGTTGTGCAGGGCACACGCTGAAGGAAGGCCTGACAGAGCCGCTTGAAGGACACTGACTGGCTGCTATTAGCTTACACTGGAAACCTTTTTTCTTTGTAAAAGCACGCTAAAGAGACACCAGATATGATTGGCAACTGTCAAAGCACGCTGGCAGGGTTGTGCAGGGCACACGCTGAAGGAAGGCCTGACAGAGCCGCTTGAAGGACACTGACTGGCTGCTATTAGCTTACACTGGAAACCTTTTTTCTTTGTAAAAGCACGCTAAAGAGACACCAGATATGATTGGCAACTGTCAAAGCACGCTGGCAGGGTTGTGCAGGGCACACGCTGAAGGAAGGCCTGACAGAGCCGCTTGAAGGACACTGACTGGCTGCTATTAGCTTACACTGGAAACCTTTTTTCTTTGTAAAAGCACGCTATAGAGACACCAGATATGATTGGCAACTGTCAAAGTACGCTGGCAGGGTTGTGCAGGGCACACGCTGAAGGAAGGCCTGACAGAGTCCCTTGAAGGACACTGACTGGCTGCTATTAGCTTACACTGGAAACCTTTTTTCTTTGTAAAAGCATGCTAAAGAGACAGCAGATATGATTGGCAACTGTCAAAGCACGCTGGCAGGGTTGTGCAGGGCACACGCTGAAGGAAGGCCTGACAGAGCCGCTTGAAGGACACTGACTGGCTGCTATTAGCTTACACTGGAAACCTTTTTTCTTTGTAAAAGCACGCTAAAGAGACACCAGATATGATTGGCAACTGTCAAAGCACGCTGGCAGGGTTGTGCAGGGCACACGCTGAAGGAAGGCCTGACAGAGCCGCTTGAAGGACACTGACTGGCTGCTATTAGCTTACACTGGAAACCTTTTTTCTTTGTAAAAGCACGCTAAAGAGACAGCAGATATGATTGGCAACTGTCAAAGCACGCTGGCAGGGTTGTGCAGGGCACACGCTGAAGTAGGCCTGACACCCAGATGCTTGCAGACAACTAACTGCTCTTCTATTACAGTGAAAAAAAATTATTTATTTTAAATCTAAAGCTTAACCGATTGTTAAAACAGATATGAGTGGTGGCACTGACTGTGCAAATGGGCAAGGCATCCAACTTTACACAGAAGCTGGCAGGCAGGCAACTGCTCTTCTATTACAGTGAAAAAAAAATATTTATTTTAAATGTAAAGCTTAACCGATTGTTAAAACAGATATGAGTGGTGGCACTGGGCAAGTGGGCACAGTATATGCTGTGAGCCTGACACACAGGCTGGCAGGCAGGCACCTGCAATTACATTACACAGGAAAAAAAAAAAAAAAAAGCAGCCTGATGTTCTAGCCCTAAAAAGGGCTTTTTGGGGTGCTGTCCTTACAGCAGAGATCAGATGAGTCCTTCAGGATTTTAGTGGACACTGAATACCCTAGCCTAGCTATCAATTTCCCTATGTAATCAGCAGCAGCTAAACTTTCCCTCCTCTCACTAAGCATGCATCTTCCGAATGAATCGAAAATGGATGCTGGGAGGGAGGTTGGAGGGTGTGGAAGGGAGGGAGTGCTGCTGATTGGCTGTAATGTGTCTGCTGACCGAGAGGCACAGGGTCAAAGTTTGCCCAATGATGATGAATAAGGGGCGGATCGAACTGCGCATGTGTCCGCCCTCCACGGCGAACGCGAACAAGCTAATTTCGCCGGGAACTGTCCGCTGGCGGACAGTTCGGTACATCACTATTGTCAATCAGCAGTGGCCAAGGCCAGTAAGGTATTGTCATGCATGAAAAAGGGCATTCATTCTCGGGACGAGAATATCATTTTGCCTCTCTATAAATCACTGGTAAGACCACATATTGAATATGCTGTGCAATTTTGGGCACCTGTTCTAAAGAAGGATATCATGGCACTAGAAAAAGTGCAGAGGCGGGCTACAAAATTAATAAAAGGAATGGAACATATCAGCTATGAAGAAAGGTTAACAAATTTAAACCTATTTAGTTTAGAAAAACGTCGCCTGAGAGGGGATATGATAACATTATACAAATATATTCGGGGCCAATACAAACCATTGTGTGGAAATCTATTCACAAACCGGACTTTACATAGGACACGAGGCCATGCGTTTAGACTGGAAGAAAGAAGATTTCGTCTAAGGCAAAGGAAAGGTTTTTTTACTGTAAGAACAATCAGGATGTGGAATCCCCAGCCTGAACAAGTGGTTTTATCAGAGTCCATACAAATGTTCAAACAGCTACTAGATGCATACTTGCAAAGACAGAATATTCAAGGATATAATCTTTCAATGTAGGGTAATAACTGCTTGATTCAAGGATAAAGCTGACTGCCATTCTGGGGTCAATAAGGAATTTTTTGTCCTAGCTTGTTGCAAAATTGTGCTTCAAACTGGGTTGTTTTTTTTTTTTTCTCTTTTGGATCAACAGCAAAAAACAGGTGTGAGGAAGGCTGAACTTGATGGACGCAAGTCTCTTTTCAGCTATCTAACTATGTAACTATGTAACTATTGCACATAGAAGGCTTATCAACAAACTACAATCTTTGAGTTTGGATTCCAATATTGTTGAATGGGTAAGGCAGTGGCTGAGTGACAGGCAACAGAGGGTTGTAGTCAATGGAGTATATTCGAAGCTTGGGCTTGTCACCAGTGGGGTACCTCAGGGCAGGGCCGGACTGGGCATTAAAAGCAGCCCTGGAAAAAATTTTTTTACCAGCCCCATAATGCGTCGCGCCAGCATAGTGTGCAGATACAGAGTTCGAAAAGAGAACTTAAAATTAAAAATTATTACTCCAACGTAAAAAAAAGCACTCATATGGTTCAAAATAAACAAAAGTGCTGATTTATTTTAAGCAGATGTGCCTTTGCATGTAATCAATGTTTCAGTCCAACTACCATGACATATTAAGGAAAGCTTGGTAATGGGACTGAAATGGTGAATGTATGTTGGGCACAACTGTAAAAAATTGACGTTATCTTGTTTACTTTGAAGTCCTGTGGGTGCGCTCTTCACTTTTAACCCCTTAAGGACACATGACGTGTGTGACACGTCATGATTCCATTTTATTCCAGAAGTTTGGTCCTTAAGGGGTTAAATATGTTATTGTGCTGGAGTGTGCACCTACCTAGCAACAAGACTGGGCCAATATCTGCTCATTACATATGGTACATATTAATGACATTTCTCTGTGTATTATGCATATATAAATGTACATTAATATATGTGTAAATATAATAGACATAATTATATATATATATATATCTAATACACACATTAATATACATGTCATATACCAGTGGAGGATCCAGAGCCTGATCCCGGGAGGGGCACTTGTAGATTATTTAAAGAAAAAATCCATGCACAATAACCACTACTGCTCTGTGTAGTGGTTATGGTGCAAGGAGTGCCGGTGTTCTATCAGTCTGCTATACCTCGTCAGATTTCTATACCCTCGTCACTTCCGGGGAGGGGAAGCAGCTGGATCCTGTGCTGCACATGCGTGCTAGCACTCCTGCTACTCCTCCACAGCCAGGTCCTGGAAGGTAAGTAAAACTAGTGTTACGCTTTCATTATATTTAGTGCATTCACTAAGCTTAGGCACACGGGACATTTAGGGTTAAGTGAGGGTTCAAATTAGGGTTAGGTAAGTGCTTCTAACCTCTCTCACTCTCTATTCTTACCCTAACCCTTGGGGTAAGGGTTAAAATAGAGTGTGAGAAATCCCTATTTAGTGATATTCCCCTATTGTGAAATATCACTAAATGTGAACAAGTCCCTAATCCTAACTCTAATTTGAACCCTAACATTACCCCTAAATGTCCCATGTCCTAAGCTTAGTGAATGCACTAACTATAATAAAAGTGTAAAACTAGTTTTACTTACCTTCCAGGACCTGGCTGTGGAGGAGTAGCAGGAGTGCTAGCACGCATGTGCAGCACAGGATCCAGCTGCTTCCCCTCCCCGGAAGTGACGAGGGTATAGAAATCTGACAGGTATAGCAGAATGATAGAACACCGGGACCCCCTCACAGAGTAAGTAGTCAAACCGTTTAAGAACAGTTTGACAACTTACCTGGGGTTTGCTGGGATATGGGGCTGTAGTAGGGTATAGGAGCAGTGGTACAATGTGTGAGGGGTGCAGTGTGTGTGAAAGGTTCAGTGTATGTGTGTGTGGGGGGTGTAGTGTGTGAATGTGTAGCGTGTGTGGGGAAATGTTTGTATGGGGGGCTGTGAATGTGTGTGTGTGCATGGGGGCAGTGTGTATGGAGGCACTGTGTGTGTGTATGAGGCAATGTGTGAATGTGTATGGTGTGTGTGTGGGGGGGCAGTGTGTGTATGGGGGGCAGTGTGTGAATGTGTATGGTGTGTGTGTGTGGGGGCAGTGTGTATATGGGGGGCAGTGTGTGAATGTGTATGGTGTGTGTGTGGGGGCAGTGTGTCTATGGGGCTAGAGTTCACTCTCAACACTGCGACCACCAGGAACTCGTGGTGAGAGTGAACTCTAGCCCATAGCTCCAGGGCTAGAGTTCACTCTCGTGAGAGCCGGAGCAGTGCCGTGGAAACCGCGGCAACGCTTTGTGCTCGTGCGAGAAGGACGCAGAGGAGCTGCAGGCTGACCTCCCGGGTCCTTTCTCCCTCCCCTGCCGGCTCCACCCTTTCCCTTTGTCTCTCTCTCCCCCACATCTCTCTTCCTCTCTGTCTCTCTCTCCCCCTGTCTCTTTTTCCTCCCTCCACCATCTCTCTATCCCCCCTCTGTCTCTTTCCCCCATCCTTTCACTGTGCCCCTCTATTTTATTTGCCCCCTCCCCTTGTGTCTCTTTATGTCCCCCCTCCCCTTGCGTCTCTTTATTTCCCCCTTCCCCTTGTGTCTCTTTATTTCCCTCCTCCCCTTGTGTCTCTTTATTTCCCCCCTCCCCTTGTGTCTCTTTATTTCCCCCCTCCCCTTGTGTCTCTTTATTTCCCCCCTCCCCTTGTGTCTCTTTATTTCCCCCTCCCCTTGTCTCTTTATTTCCCCCCTCCCCTTGTGTCTCTTTATTTCCCCCCTCCCCTTGTGTCTCTTTATTTCCCCCCTCCCCTTGTGTCTCTTTATTCCCCCCTTCCCCTTGTGTCTCTTTATTTCCCCCCTCCCCTTGTGTCTCTTTATTTCCCCCCTCCCCTTGTGTCTCTTTATTTCCCCCCCCCCCTTGTGTCTCTTTATTTCCCCCCCTTGTGTCTCTTTATCCCCCCCTTGTGTCTCTTTATCCCCCCCTTGTGTCTCTTTATCCCCCCCCTTGAGTCTCTTTATTCCCCCCCTTGTGTCTCTTTATCCCCCCCTTGTGTCTCTTTATCCCCCCCCCTTGTGTCTCTTTATTTCCCCCCCTTGTGTCTCTTTATCCCCCCCTTGTGTCTCTTTATTTCCCCCCCTTGTGTCTCTTTATTCCCCCCCTTGTGTCTCTTTATTTCCCCCCTCCCCTGGTGTCTCTTTATTTCCCCCCTTCCCTTGTGTCTCTTTATTCCCCCCCCTTGTCCTTGTGTCTCTTTATCCCCCCTTGTGTCTCTTTATCCCCCCCTTGTGTCTCTTTATCCCCCCTTGTGTCTCTTTATCCCCCCCTTGTGTCTCTTTATTTCCCCCCCTTGTGTCTCTTTATTCCCCCCCCTTGTGTCTCTTTATTTCCCCCCTTGTGTCTCTTTATCCCTTCTTGTGTCTCTTTATTCCACCCCCCTTGTGTCTCTTTATCCCCCCTTGTGTCTCTTTATACCCCCCTTGTGTCTCTTTATCCCCCCTTGTGTCTCTTTATCCCCCCCTTGTGTCTCTTTATTTCCCCCCCCTTGTGTCTCTTTATTCCCCCCCCTTGTGTCTCTTTATCCCCCCCTTGTGTCTCTTTATTCCCCCCTTGTGTCTCTTTATTCCCCCCCCTTGTGTCTCTTTATTTCCCCCCCCTTGTGTCTCTTTATTTCCCCCCCCTTGTTTCTCTTTATTCCCCCCCCCCTTGTGCCTCTTTATTCCCCCCCCTTGTGTCTCTTTATTCCCCCCCCTTGTGTCTCTTTATTCCCCCCCCCTTGTGTCTCTTTATTCCCCCCCCCCTTGTGTCTCTTTATTTCCCCCCTCCCCTCCCTTCCCTTCCACTCCCCTCCCCTCCCCTCCCATTTACCTGATTGAGTGGGGCTGGGGCCGGCCGCATTCCGCGCTGGAGCCGCCGGACCGGGTGGCAGCCTCGCCGGTCCGGCGGCACTGCTTTCACTAATGCAGACACGCTGGGGGCTGATGGAGGAGGGAGGAGCATGTCTCTGTACCATGCTCCCTCGCGGCTCCTGTGCTGGGAATTGTGGGAACCGCGAGGGAGCATGGTACAGAGACATGCTCCTCCCTCCTCCATCAGCCCCCAGCGTGTCTGCATTAGTGAAAGCAGTGCCGCCGGACCGGCGAGGCTGCCACCCGGTCCGGCGGCTCCAGCGCGGAAAGCGGCCACCGACCGGCCCCTTCAGAGTATGTGCCACCGGACCGGCCACCCGGTGGCACATACTTGTTCAGAGCAGCCCCCAGGTGCCGCGGCCCACCGGGAAAATTCCCGGTATCCCGGTGGGCCAGTCCGGCCCTGCCTCAGGGATCTGTACTTGGACCCATTCTCTTTAATATTTTTATTAGTGATATTGCAGAAGGTCTTGATGGTAAGGTGTGTCTTTTTGCGGATGATACTAAGATATGTAACAGGGTTGATGTTCCAGGAGGGATAAGCCAAATGGAAAATGATTTAGGTAAACTAGAAAAATGGTCAGAGTTGTGGCAACTGACATTTAATGTGGATAAGTGCAAGATAATGCATCTTGGACGTAAAAACCCAAGGGCAGAGTACAGAATATTTGATAGAGTCCTAACCTCAACATCTGAGGAAAGGGATTTAGGGGTGATTATTTCTGATGACTTAAAGGTAGGCAGACAATGTAATAGAGCAGCAGGAAATGCTAGCAGAATGCTTGGTTGTTTAGGGAGAGGTATTAGCAGTAGAAAGAGGGAAGTGCTCATGCCATTGTACAGAACACTGGTGAGACCTCACTTGGAGTACTGTACACAGTACTGGAGACCCTATCTTCAGAAGGATATTGATACCTTAGAGAGAGTTCAAAGAAGGGCTACTAAACTGGTTCATGGATTGCAGGATAAAACTTACCAGGAAAGGTTAAAGGATCTTAACATGTATAGCATGGAGGAAAGACGAGACAGGGGGGATATGATAGAAACATTTAAATACATAAAGGGAATCAACACAGTAAAGGAGGAGACTATATTTAAAAGAAGAAAAACTACCACAACAAGAGGACATAGTCTTAAATTAGAGGGACAAAGGTTTAAAAATAATATCAGGAAGTATTACTTTACTGAGAGGGTAGTGGATGCATGGAATAGCCTTCCAGCTGAAGTGGTAGAGGTTAACACAGTAAAGGAGTTTAAGCATGCGTGGGATAGGCATACGGCTATCCTAACTATAAGATAAGGCCAGGGACTAATGAAAGTATTTAGAAAACTGGGCAGACTAGATGGGCCGAATGGTTCTTATGTGCCGTCACATTCTATGTTTCTATGTTTAAGAAGTTATACAGCTATTTGAAAGTATTCAGAGTCCCTAAGCACCTGTGGCAATGCAGGACTGCACACAATTTCCCCAAAGAGCTAGGCACAGGAAAGTGTCAGGTCAAAGGCATTATAAGTTTAGCTGTACTTCCTCAGGGAGTTTTGTCATACATTCTATGTTGGCATATAGTGTTACTAACAGAATTATCAATTTTAACCCCTTAAGGACCAAACTTCTGGAATAAAAGGGATTCATGACATGTCACACAGGGGTTAAGGGGTTAAAGTGGATTTGTCATATGTTTTTCTTTCTTTTGCAAATTGATATCTGCAATGTCTATCTACATGCTGTGATGTTATTGCTGTATATAAGTAGGGGCTGGTATTAACATGATGGACTTCTCTTTCTGAATGCAAATTATAATTAGCTTTCAGTGTCTTAATTACATTCCACATTAAAATAGCTAAAAATAACTTTCAAGTTTTTCTTTGGTGGATACATTTACCGTACATATATATGTATAACTTTATGTGAAAACCATACATTTCCACATCCACAACAGTCAGACAAGAATTGGTTTGAAAACAACACGGATGTGAAATTACCCATAAAGGCTAAATAAAAGTTTAAATCCATCCTTAGCAAAACATTCAATATTAAACTTGCTTCCACCTGTAATGAATATTGTGTGACAGTAACACACAGATGTGTCATTGGTGAGAAAAGGGTGTAAGCTATTTTTCTGACCGGTACATAGTACAAGGCTGTCATTGAAATTTTTTTGGATTTCCAATAAGACTAGTTTTGATAATGTATTATTATTTTTTCTTCAAATACAATCTTACTAATGTGCCTAATCACCAGGTATGGGACTGTTAGCAGATTGATTAATACAAGCAAGGTCTTATATCACATTTTCAATACTAGAATTTTATTGCTTCCAACTGCATGATTAATATCACTCGTAGCAAATGGAAATCCTTGAGGCAACACCAATACATAAAAATACAGTATATATGTTTTAATACAGCAGGGTTTGCAAAAGCTAGCAGGTATTAAGCTTTTTAAATTAAATAAAACATGGAATATAGACAAATGTACTTAGAAAATGAAATGGATACTGTTAGCACCACAACAACTTTAGCTTAATAAAGCAAGTTTGGTAACTAGATCATGCCCTGCAGTCTCACAATGCGATTATTGGCCACTTTTGTTTCTGTTGATGTAGCAGTAGCCACACTTCCCTGGATGTGATTCACACAACATGCATGAAAAAAAGTTTCATTTTCAAACCCTTCTTACAGCACACTGTATTTAATTTAGAAGTTCTTATTTCTTACTCTGTTAATTTAACTATAATCATACGCAAGAGGCTGCAGCAGGCAAATAAAAGAGCAGTAGAAAAGAAATTCTAGTACACCATGTGCAATAAGGAAAGTTTAAAAATTTTATCTTTTTGAAGAAGAGTTTGGGGAAGCTGTGTGAGTCTCAGCCAGGGGATGCTTGGCTAGGGCTGCATAAACAAACTTATGTAACTCCTAAACAGCAGAGATAAAGTTGTTTTGATTGTCCATTTAACGTGTTTGAGCTATATGATACATTAATAGTTTTAGAAAAACTTTATTTAGAACACAACTGCAGGTGCAAGAAATAATTTAATACTGTATAATTTATTGAATTTTGGTATTTTCACTTTAATAATCCTCTGCAGCAATATAATTTGAAAAAAAAATAATGCATAAGCAAAGTTAGATCCTGCTTGTGATTGCTTCACAGAGAATATAGACTTCAGTTGCAAAAATAAAATAAAGTAGATCAGGATTAGGATTGAATTTCACAGTCTTTTAGACTCCAGTAATAATATATGCAAATAATTTAGGAAAGATCAATTAGCAGAAATGGATAATTTCAAATAGAGCAAATTAATATTAACTGGATCCCAGAGGGCAGACCTATGAATTCCCTTTTTATCCTTTCAAATAACTTAAGGCATGAACCAATTATTCATTCCAGTAACTGGAGAACTTAGCTTGCTTTCCGTGGATGTTGAGAATGGAAGTCCTTTCCAGGATTGTGAGGATTATGGTTTGTAGAAGAGCCCTAGTCCTAGCAGGGACGCTTCTCCGCTGGATCCACCAGAGTACAATCAGGAACAATAAAAACGCCAAAATAAAATCCCACCTCCTCCCCAGCAACTGGACGACACACAGTTCTGGGAGTACAATTGACTTTATTTTGTTGCACACAACTTTTATGCCCAGTCCCTTACAAGGGGTTTTCAATACAATAAAACAGGGGTTTCAATCCCAGGATCCTCTGTGTCGTAGAGATAATTGCATGAGAAAAACCCTCTAAGTTAATTATCTCTCAGGTACACAAAATCCAACAAAATATACTGTACCCCAAAAGTTCCCCCACCGTACATAGGAACAACGCAAAAAGTACATTCCCCGATAGCCCCAATTTGAGTGTATAACATTTCCAAGAATCACTCAGATCGGTTTGGTGAAACAGAAATGTCATCGAGGTAAAGCTTTGACCGGCCAGGCATGAGGCGCTAGCCCAAATCAGTAAATAGGTGCCCTGGCCAGTCTCCATTCGTGAGGTTCCAGTGCGAACACCATGCAAGGGAATTTCTTCATTTCATGATATGAATGATCCTCCTGTTCGGTAGTTTATATCTCCCGAACGTCGTTTGTCTCTAGGTGGTCTGGAAATAGAACAGGCAGCGTTCTAAGTTTTACCGGCGTTCGCGCGAGTGCCTAGCTGAAAAGAGTTCCAGGCACTCGACGACCAAGTACCGCTGCCCATGTTCGGGAGACAAGATGGCCACCACTCTTTTGTCTGCCACATGTTCGGTTATACGAATTGACGGCCACCCAAGGGAAGCATTCATTGATTATTTCCCTTGTGGTTTCGCACTTAAGTGGTCGGTGTCAACGTTCTAATGGGGTACAGGGGTGGTCTTAGTTCGGGAGATGAAAGAATTCTGTTAGTATGAGGTCCCGAACAGAAAAAGGATGAAACATGCGAATACAAATGGGAAAGTATATTTAAAAGTATTTGGAGGTCTCCATTCTGCTACATGGTTCCCTCTAGTATATTGAGGATTAGAGGAAATTGTAGTGAAGTCTGTTCCGAGTCTGGGGGTGGAGAAGTCAGCGTAGTCAGGATCAGGTAGAAGAGGTTCAGTACACGGGTGATCAATAGAAGGAGCTCCATCGGCAATTGGCAACAAAGTATCAGAGTGGCAAATTGATTGAGCAATAGGAATGCGGCCATGGCATCCTTCTGACAGGGCAGTGCGTGACATCAGACGCATGGGCAGAGTTGGATCGGCGAAACTTGGAAGTCATACGGGTAGATCTGAGTGAAAATAATATAGGGGAATCCTGATAGATACTTATTTTTTGGGGGGATGGTGATTGCACTGAAATTTTTGTTGTCTGGGCTCTAAGCAGATGAAGATAAAAATAGTCATGCTTTTTTTATAGGGTTATTCACAAACATGTGGAATGCTAGGAACTCAAACTGAATTTCATGTTTTTTGTAAAAGATAAAAGAGCCTTCAGAATAATAGGTGTAGATGTAGATCTGTTCACAATCTTGAGCTTTGAATATCTCAGAATAAGGAGAGACAAGGTGCAATCCAATTAAAAGGCAACCAAAATAACGTGCACAATGCAGATTTATTAAATTAGATCAAAGTCAGTGTAAGCAGATGTCTCTCACCATAAGATCAAAGAAGGTAAGTCCTACGCATTTTGTCCCACCCAGGGACTTCCTCAGGGAAAATTATTCTAGCCCAAATGGGACCAGCTTTTAGGGCGACAATCTGTTTTAAATCCATCCAAGTACACTGGTAAGTAGCTTGAATGGTGGATAGAGACTGGACTAGAGCTAAGGGGTCTTTTCTACATTTGGCATCTGTATTATTGCCAGTTGTTCATTGGGTGTCAAGGGCTTATATTTTTCCCAGTATTGGATACCTGTGCTCAGCTGTCTCTTCTCATGGTATATGCTCTCAACTTTGGGTATCATGGGAGTAGTAAATTGTGGAGCTAATGGCCCCACTGGGGTGTCTAGAAGAGCAACAAGGGGTTCCCTTAAGTCTGGTGGACTACCCTCTTCCTCTAATGAACCCATGGGTCTTACTGGGGCTGCTGGGGAACCATATGAACTCCCACTGTGTAATTTTACTGGAAAGAGAGGTTCTGAGTTTCGTAAAAGGGCCAATATGTGAGCTGGGGGTTTAGGGGAACTACAACTTTTACACTTTTCCTTCCCCAAAGAATTTGTCCATTTGCACCATGGACAGATCCAATATTCTTTCTGACCAGTGGTAGTAGAACCAAGAGATGCCTGATTTTGGGAACTCGCCTGGTCTTTAGGGACCAAAGGATTCCCTGTCTTATCTGGGTAAGGGGGTGGGTTTACACATATTTTCCCAGGGTCTTTCCTACTCTGGGATCCTAGAGGTCCAAAACATTGATAATATGTAGTGATGTACCGAACTGTTCGCTGGCGAATAGTTCCTGGCGAACATAGTGTGTTCGCGTTCGCCACGGCGGGCGGACACATGTGCGGTTCGATCCGCCCCCTATTCGTCATCATTGAGCAAACTTTGACCCTGTGCCTCACGGTCAGCAGACACATTCCAGCAAATTAGCAGCAGACCCTCCCTTCCAGACCCTCCCACGTTCTGTACAGCATCCAAGTTTTAACATTTTATAGAAAATTTGCATTTTACATCAATTGTCAATCGTTTATCAGTGTAATAAGATATAAAATAACATGACATGACAGAAGATGATACAACAATGAAATTGCGCATAATATAACATTAGACACCAGAGTAGGTGGCATTGCATCACGTTGATTCATCACAGTTAGGTTTTATGTACAATATATTTTAGTTTGGCTAAGTGCAAGAATTGGCTGTAACAATGCCGTATAGTAATTAAAAAGTTGGCTCGTAGCAATGAGAATCCGACCCATGGAATAAAGGATAAGGCAATTGTTGTAGTTGTGCCCTGGACTCTATTTACAGCTCTATTAATAGCTAATTCGCTGTCCGGGTGTGGGTGTGAGTACGAGAGGAAAAAAGGAGGGGGGGAGGGGCAGCAATCCCCAGAGGGGAATTGGGTTTCAGAAGTGAGGTGTGTGTCTGAGTCATGTGAGGATGGTTACATCGAACGGTTAGCGAGGTAGTCGCACCAAGGTTGCCAGGTAGCGATGTATGTGGAATATTTATCTGTGAGGGAGTGGCATGTTTCTTCTAGGCCTCTAATTGTTTCTACTTTTTTTATCCACTCGCGGATGGAGGGTGAGTTCGGTAGCTTCCATAGTGCAGGTATAAGTTGGTTCGCTGCCGAGATTAAATGTGTAAGTAGATCAGAAAGCAATTTGGGAGTGTCTCGGGGGGTAATCAAGAATATGAAGAGGTCTGGACTGAACGGGATGTGTGTGGTTAGGATTGACTGTATCATCCCATGTATGCGTTTCCAGTAACTATGGATTACTGGGCAGGACCACCAGATGTGTGTGGTGTTGCCTTCGGGAGCTTGGCACCTCCAGCAGTGGTGCGAGTGTGTCGGGAATAGGGATCTTAGCTTAGTCGGAGTGTAATGCCATCTCACTATCCTTTTGTAGTTACTCTCTTGGGTTGCAGTATTTCTGCATGACCTGTGAATTCGTGTAAATATGGTACACCACGTTTCGGGCGTGAAAGAGGTGTTCAATTCCTTTTCCCATGACGATGTGAATGCTGGTAAGTGGCGGGACATTGTCTTACTGATCTTTGTGTACATCTCTGAGATGATTTTCTTCTTTAAGGTATGTTCTCTAAAGAGTAATTCCAATTGTGTGTGAGGTCTAATAGAATTGTGGGCCAATGGCCCTGTATGTACGAAATGGGAAAACTGTCTATATTGGAATGTATGCAGTATAGTGTGACCCCCTGTTGTTGTCTGTAGAGGTTTCATCTGAGTTCCCGTGTCGTCCACAACATCGGCTAGGTGCAGGTAATGGGAGTCATAGTACTGTTTGAATGCTCTCCCATCTTCACCCGGCCGAAAAAGAGGGTTGCGTGTGATAGGGTAGAGTGGTGAGGGGTATGGTGACATCGTCTGGTGAGACCTCACCTTAGCCCACACGCGTAAGGTTGGGGAAATTGTGGGATGCGGGGAATGTAGCAGAAACGGCTGTCCGGACTTATGCCATGGTATTGTAAAAATGGGTGCTATGAAGAATGTATTTTCGATATGTATCCATTGTGCGGTAGGATGTGGGTGTGTCCAGTCATATAATCTAGTCAAAAGGACCGCTTGGTGGTATCTCTCTATGTCTGGTAGACCTAGGCCTCCTTCGTCCTTTGGTCGTGTGAGGAGTGAGTATGCAAGTCTTGGGTTCTTGTGTGCCCATATGTAGGTCGTAAAAGTTTTCCGGACTGTCATGAACTAGGACTTAGGTATCGCAATTGGTAATACCTGCAGGATGTACAATAGCCTTGGCATAACATTAATTTTTAGAATGTTCAGCCAACAGAACCAGCCAAATTGAGGTTTGTTCCAAGTGCTAAGGTCTGAGCAAATGCCCTTCATCAGGCCAGGGAAATTACTCTCAAAAAGGCGGGATGCCTCTTTAGTTAGGTGAATACCTAAGTATTTTATGGAGTGGGGTGCCCATACAAAAGGGTGAGCTTGTTGTAGGATGGCTGCATCGTGGGGGGAACGTTGAGTGGCAATATCTCACATTTGCTGAGATTGGCTTTGAAATTGGAAATCTCGCTATAGGATTCCATTTCAGTCATAAGGTGAGGTATTGACGATACCGGGTCTGAGAGTGTGAATAGCATGTCGTCTGCAAACGCTGCTATTTTATGTTCCGCCTTGTCCGTTGTGATGCCTTTAATGAAGGTCTTGTCCCTAATCCCTTGAAGAAAGGGCTGCAGGACCAGGACAAACAGGAGAGGCGACAGGGGACAACCCTGACTGGTGCCATTCCTTATTGCCACCGGTTCCGATAGTTGGCCATTAACCCTAATGTTCGCCGTGGGCTGTGAGTAGATTGCATCAAACCATTTAAGCCAATTTGGGCCGAACCCCATATATTGCATGGTGTGTGATAACATAGTCCAGTCTACCCTGTCAAATGCTTTTTCAGCATCTATTGACAGGAGTAGACTGGGACATCCATCCCTCGTAGCCTTATGGATGAGGTTCACCAGTTTCGTGCTATTGTGTTTGGCCTCCCTGTCAGGGATGAAACCCGATTGGTAACCATGTATCAGTCCTGATAGTAGTGTTCTGAGTCTGCTAGCTAAAATTTTTGTGAATAGTTTTAAATCAATGTTTATCAAGGAAATCGGCCTGTAGCTGCCGCATTGGGTGGGGTCTTTCCCCGGTTTTGGAACTAGCGTGATCATTGCGTTCAGGGCCTGTGGGGGAAGTGTATCTGTTTTGAGTAGGGAATTAAACGTGTTTTGGAAATGGGGTATTAATAAAGGGGCGAATGTCTTATAGTATTTGGCAGTGAGTCCGTCGGGGCCTGGGCTTTTCCCTAGTGGTAGTTGTTTAATTGCTTGGAGGCACTCATCCTCTTGATACCGGAGAAACTGACGGAAGCGAAGCAGAGAGAGATGGACACAGGTTTCTTCAGGAAGGAAGAGATTCTTTATTGGATCACCGATCGGGACTCAGAGGGACTAATGTCACCAAAATACAGCAAGATCTGAGCCCCGGACAATAGTGCAGGCTCCCTATATAGGCACATAACTCCTCCCATATTAAGCTCCACCCGCACATTCTCTTAACCAATCAACACAAATAAGAATTAACTTCCTGCTTGACCGCATGGCTTGTCCAGCACAATGGAGGAGGGGAATACTATATCCTGTATTCTTGCACATGCTCCGTACACTACTGATCGTATCTTGCCTCGTGCAACCAACTGATCGATACGTCAGCATATGCACGTACACATGCCACGTGGTAATCTCGGCCTACTAAATTTATTTTTACTGAGATTCCACCACATTCCCCCCTTTGATGCCTCTTGATATTTCACAATTACTTGAGGCATCACTTAACCTTAGTTTGCATACACCGCAAGTTACCTTGAACCAGACCAGACTTATCTTATGATGTGAATCTTCAACACTCATCTTCCTGTATTGGTTCTCCCTGATCTAGAGCCTCATATTTATAAATTGTCATTATCTGTGCAGCAGCCTTCCTCTCTGCTATATTTTCTATCAGGCTTTGCACAGACCTAACTACTAAGGGTATAAGACACGGCAGGAGTAGACACAACATTAAAATCAGTAGGACTCCACCTACCACTGCCTTAAGCCCTCCAAACCACTCATACCAGCTACCAAACCAACTACTTGGATTGTACCCTTTCCATACCTGAGTAGGCACATGCGCTAGTTTAACCATATGGCTAGTAAGCTCAGCTATTGCTTGCCCTTCGTCATCTATTTGAAGACAGCAATTGCTCAGGTTAAACTTCCCACATACACCTCCCTCTACTGCCAAAAGGTAATCCAAGGCTAATCTATTTTGGTAGACTGCTGTCCTCATCCTGGTATTATGCTTCGCTAGAAGATTGAGCGCTTGTGATGTCTCGTTAGTAATAATCTCAACCACCGCCTGTAATCGTATAATACGGTTGAGCATATAAATAGGGGTTCTATAACCAAAGGTACCATCTTCTGCCCACGTGGCTGGCCCATAATAATCTATAATACGCTGGGGAGGCCATTCATTATCTTCCCAGGCGCCTATCTCTATGGGTCCCCTTTTCTTCCTATGATTCACATCATACACTTTAACACCTAAAGTCTCACCTGTTTCAATAGGTAACAAGAAGAAGGATGGTTTGAGCATACCCAACACACATGCCCCTTCCCAGTCCTGTGGCAACTCCGAATAGGCTTTCTTACCACAGATCCAGTACAAATTTGCTGGGGCTCTCCAGGTAGATGTGATAGATAGATCAAACCACACATCCTTTAAATTGGCGTATCTAGCAAACGGGTTAGATGGTTCTGAGACATTTGAAGCCGACCACCAAGTTGTATTCTTTGTATCATCATCATAAGCTTTTTGCCCTAGACAAGTTAATTCTCCTACAGAAGTATTATACATCATTCCTTTCCTTGCTATGCAAACATAACCTATGATGGAGGTCTTCAATCTCCACTCAGATTTACCTCTAACACTCATATGATAATCTGCTTGTGTAGATATTAATTGGTCAACTGCCTCAGAACCGGACATTACCTCCTTTGCTTCCCAAGGCCATTGGTCTCCCATGTTAGTACCTCCACACACATAGCAGTTGGTAACATTAAGACTACCGGCAATACTTTCGGCTAAATCAATGAACAGGTTTTTAGCATTATGGGGGATCTTATTATCTATACTCATCTCTTCATAAAAGGAATGGTATACTTGATGAGTTTGGGAGGATACCGTATCAGTCTCTATCCCTATAAACAATACTGTCCCAGGATCTAAACCCGTCCCATATATTTGAAACCCAAATAAATTACCATATGTATCTAAGAACTTGTCGGGGTTATTTATAAGTATATGGACTGGGTTGCATTCCATAGACTTACAATATGGGCTGGTAGGCAACTTAGTCACTATCATGTCCTTGTCTACTGTCTGTCCCCAAGTTGCCCACCCCACACAAGACCAATATGGGCAAAAGTTATAATCTCTATTTGGGCATCTAGGACTCACATATTTATTTTTACTACTGGGGCAAATATATTTATCGTTAGACCCATACGTCCTCTCCCATCTAAGATCCCCACATACATTCCACGGCTTTCTACCACTTGATATCGCCTTACATGCATCAAATAGCAGAACACCCGAAGAATGTATGGATTCTAACACCGTCTTGTTAATTAGGGTCCCCTGAGGATCTCCATTCCTGAGAGTCAACCAAATTGTACGAGGTTGATACTCCGGACTGAAGCACTTAGGTTCTCCTACTCCTAAATGGCACACACTATATTCTATATTTAGGTATCTACATCTTGATACATCTCCTTTACACTCGTATTGTGAATGCCAAATTAGGGTTTGGGAAATATGGTTACCTGTTCTTGTAGTCTTAATGCATACCTCACAGCTAGGAGTGCCGGTACCTCCACCTTCCTGAATATAAAAATACACATAAATAAACATTATCAAGAACACATCTTTCGCCGTCATCCTCAGTCTTCGTCCGTGCGAAGACACCTCAGCTTCCAGGATGTAAGGGCTGCAGGGAATGGAGTTCTGCTCGTCTTCACAGGAGTCCCTTCGAGACTTTCCTGGCTTATACACTATACATCGGTGAGCGGACAGGCTTTATTATGGCCGTCTAAACACTCACTTCACCAAATCTCTGTAACAATAAAATTTGTAATCCACAAAGTTCCTCGTTACTCCGACTGAGTCGTGCGTTTTAACCGGATCTTGCAGGGATTCTCTGGATCTGCTGTAACTTGCCAAGAATCAACTGCTGCTGGTTTAACCCTGGAGTGATGTATCCACGGAGTCACTTCGGCTACTTTTATCGCTGTAGGGGTAGACAAAAGAACAACATAAGGACCTCTCCACTTGGGCCCTAACGGTACATTATTCCACTCTTTAATCCACACTTGATCTCCTGGGTGGTAACTATGAACTGGGGGATAAATATTCACAGGTAATCTATCTTGTACCCATTTCTGTACCTCCTCCATAGTCTTACTCAACTCTACAACCTGCTGCCGGGTAATTCCTTCTCCCAACTGACTCAAATCCCCCCTTAAGTTACCAAGTACGGGAGGTGGTCGCCCATACATGATTTCAAAAGGAGAGAGGCCCATCCTTCTGGTAGGGGTACTGCGGATTCGCAATAGAGCTATTGGTAAGAGAACGTTCCACTTAAGTTGGGTTTCCTGACACATTTTAGCCAACTGATTCTTAATAGTTCTATTCATTCTCTCTACCTTACCAGAACTCTGGGGTCTATATGCCGTATGAAGCCTCCACTTTATACCAAGCATATGAGTCAGTTGTTGTAGGCACTGATGAACAAAAGCTGGACCATTGTCCGATCCTATAGAGCAGGGTAGTCCATATCGGGGTATTATTTCTCGTAACAGGAATCTCACAACTTCTCCTGCTTTCTCTGTACGAGTAGGACATGCTTCTACCCAGCCTGAATAGGTGCACACAATTACCAGCAGGTAACGATGTCCACCCGATTTAGGCATCACTGTATAGTCAATTTGTAGATCGGACATGGGGAGTCCCTCATAAACTGGACTCCTGGTGGCTTTACTGGTCCTTGTCTTGCATTATTTTTAGCACACGTTACACATCTTCGTACAATGGCCTGAGTCAAGTTGGACAATCTTGGTATGTAGAAATGTTTTCTGAGAGATTCCTCTGTGCTGTCTCTCCCAGAATGTGTCCCGTTGTGATAATTTTGGACAATTTCTACCGCTAGTGATGCTGGAATGACTATTCTTCCATCTTCTAACTGATACCATTTGTTCTCCAAATACTTTCCAGGTTCAGTCTTTAACCACTCCTCTTCTTGAGCTGTATAAACTGGAGTCCATTGAGACAGTGGAGTTGGTATAAGAGCAGCTATATGCCCCACATATTCCTGTCTTCCCGATTCAGCGGCACGCTTAGCTGTACTGTCTGCCATCCGATTTCCCTTGGTTACATCACCATCTCCTCTCAGATGCGCTCGACAATGTATGATACCGACTTCTTTCGGCTCCCACACTGCTTCCAATAGTTGTAGGATTTCAGCTGCATACTTGATTTCTTTGCCTTCTGAATTCAATAGTCCTGTTTCTTTATACAAAGCTCCGTGGGCATGAGTGGTTAAAAACGCATACTTGGAGTCCGTGTAGATGTTCACTCTTAAACCTTCAGCCAATTGTAACGCTCGTGTTAGTGCTATCAATTCTGCCTTTTGTGCTGATGTTCCTTTCGCCAGTGGCCGAGCTTCTATCACCTTGTCTATTGTTGTTACTGCATATCCTGCATAGCGGATCCCTTCTTTCACATAACTACTGCCGTCGGTGTAATATTGAACATCGGGGTTCTGGATGGGAAAATCACGAAGATCTGGTCTACTTGAAAATACTTCATCCATTACTTCCAAACAATCATGTTGACTTTCAGTAGGTTGTGGCAAAAGGGTAGCTGGATTTAAGGTGTTTACAGTCTCTAAATGCACTCTTGGTACTCTAAATGGCACTCTCAACATTGCTTGATACTTGGTCATACGGCTGTTACTAAACCAATGATTTCCTTTGTAATCCAACAACGTCTGTACCGCATGTGGGACTCGTACATAAAGTTCTTGACCCAGAGTGAGTTTATCGGCTTCAGCTACTAGCAGGGTGGCTGCAGCTACGGCTCTTAGACAAGGTGGAAGTCTTTGCCATGATCCCAAGTACTGTGTCAATACTCCCACAGCCATTCTTCTTTGCTCGTGTACATACAGGTAGAATGGTCGTGTGTGATCAGGCAGACCTAATGCTGGGGCACTCATCAAAGCCTTCTTCACATGTTCAAATGCCGTTTGCTGTTCTTGAGTCCATAAGAAGGGGTCGTGCTCTGTACCCTTGATAGCTGCATACAGAGGTTTTGCCAGTATCGCGTAGCTGGGAATCCATATCCTACAGAAGCCTGCTGCCCCCAAGAATTCTTGCACTTGTCTTCTATTCTTGGGTATCGGTATTTGACATACAGCTTCTTTTCTCTCTGGCCCCATAATTCTTTGACCTTCAGAGATATGGAATCCCAGATATTTGACAGTTGGCAAACACAACTGAGCCTTCTTTCTAGACACCTTGTATCCTGCCTTCCAGAGAATGTGTAGTAGATCGTGCGTTGCTTGCTGACATATTTCCTTTGTAACTGCTGCTATCAACAAGTCATCTACATATTGTAACAATACACACTCTCCTGGGATGGACTCGAAATCCAGTAGATCTTGACTTAGAGCTGAACCAAATAGGGTAGGTGAATTTTTAAACCCTTGGGGCAGTCTTGTCCAGGTCATTTGGCGTTTTGAGCCCGTTACAGCGTTTTCCCATTGAAAAGCGAAGATACATTGACTTTCTGCGGCAATTCGGAGGCAAAAGAAGGCATCTTTGAGATCTAAAACTGTAAAGTAAGTAGCCCCGCCCGGAATTAAAGCAAGCAGGTTATATGGATTGGGCACAACTGGATGTATACTAACAACCGCATCATTGACTGCTCTCAAGTCCTGCACAGGTCGATACTCATCTGTACCGGGCTTTTGAACAGGCAGCAATGGGGTGTTCCAGGGGGAAGTACAGAATTTTAGGATACCATACCGTATGAACTTATCCAGATAAGATTGGATGTTCTTCTTAGCCTTCTGCGGGATGTGATATTGTCTTAGGCTCACTGGATAAACCCCAAGTTTTAGTTCAATTTTAATAGGTGGAATATTGCAGGCCAGTCCTGGTGGGTTGTTCTCTGCCCAAACTCCTGGTATGTTGAATAAGGATTCATCACTCCTAGGGTTTTGGCTAGTCAACGCTGTATAAAGTCGCCACTCTTCTTCCTTTGGTACGGATAATGTCATAATACCTGAAGGTCCATTCAACTTTAAGGATGTTGTTCCATTTGGTAGGAACGTAATCTGCGCTTGTAATTTAGATAGCATATCACGTCCCAGCAATTGGACTGGACATTCAGGCATATAAAGGAATTGATGTTTTACTACGTGGCCTCCCAATGTACAGAGTCGACTTTTAAGAACCGGTTTTTCAGCACTTCTTCCAGTTGCTCCTATCACAGTAATAGTCCTTCCAGATGGAGGAGCAACTAGGTCAGTCACCACCGAATGTTCAGCACCAGTGTCGATCATGAACGCACTCCTTTTTCCCCCTATTGATACATCGACCATAGGCTCCGCTCGACCAAGGGGGATGGAGCCCGGTCGGTATCAATAGTCCTCCATGACCGTGTCAGCCAATCCTACAAAGTCCCTGCCTTCTCTATCGCGGGACCTTTGCGCTGCTGGGAAATACCTATCTTCCCTAACACTTCCTCTATTCCCATTGCTCCCTCTATTACCATTACTCCCTCCGGGGCCTCCTCTACCTCTCGCTCTGCCTCTAAAGTTTCCGTAACCTGCCCTGGGTTGGTCTCTCTCGTACTGCTCTCTTTGTGGACACTCGTTCCTCCAATGCCCTTCTTCCTTGCAATACGCGCATTGATTCCTACTCAAGGGCTCCCTATTCCATCTACTATCGCCTCTATCTGGGCCCCGTCTATCTACGCCTGCGATCGCTACCGCTAACATATCTGCCTTTTTACGCATCTTGCGCTCTTCCTCTTTCTTACTTTCTGTTTCCCTGTTCATATATACTTTATTCGCTACCTCCATTAGTTGGGTGATAGACATACCTGCAAACCCTTCTAACTTCTGTAGCTTGCGCTTAATATCTCCGTAGGCTTGGCTGACAAAGGCGGAGTTCACCATTCGGGAATTATCTGCGTCTTCCGGATTAAAGGGGGTATACAAGCGGTATGCCTCCAATAATCGGTCATAAAAGACACTGGGCGCTTCATCACTTTTCTGAATCACCTCAACTGTCTTCGACATATTAATGGCTTTCTTTCCTCCGGCTTTCATGCCAGCAATTATAGCATCTCTATAGGCTCTGAGTTGAACCATATCAACACCATTTACATTCCAGTCGGGATCGGTGTTAGGATAATGTGTTGCGGCCCATGCTGCTGGATTGGCTTGATTCAAAGCACGGGCTCTATCCTCTAGCGCTTTAATGGCCGCTTGATTAATCCTTGTCCTTTCCTCATTGTTAAACAAAGTCATTAATAACTGCTGGCAATCAGCCCATGTCGGGTTATGTGTCTGAACTATTGAGGTGAACAGATCGGTCATAGCTTGTGGTTTCTCAGTATACGAGGAATTGTGGGTCTTCCAATTTAAGAGATCGGTTGTCGTGAACGGGACATATACGAAGACTGGGTCAGCATGTGCCATTTGACCTGCGGCATCGATATAGGCTGACCCGGGATTCAGACGAAGAGGCATCTGATAATGTTTTAATTGTTGGGTACCGGTCAGTTGTCGGGTTAGTATGGGCTACGTGGAGGGGCGTCAGTTAGAGGTTCCGGTCGGGGGGTAATAAAACATGAGGATGTGGGAGCTTGGTTTTGGGAAAAGGTAGTAAATAAAACACTTCGAGCCGAGCTAGAAGAAGCTTGACCGGAAGTCTGAAGTGGCGCCAAATCAGGATATTCAGATCTAATGGGGGTTGGCTCTGGTTCCGGAAGGGGAGATTTAGTACGAGAGGGGGTGGATTCTGTACTGGAGGAGGAAGCGGAAGTGGATGAGGGCAATGAGGGGAGGGGTGCAGGACTTCCTGCATTTGCGTCACTTCCTCTTAAAGGAAAGTAAGGGGGCGGCAAAGGGATCTCGGACTCAGGGGGCGTGTCCAAAATGGGCCTAACACCTAGTGGACAAACAAGTCCTAGCCACCATGAGGCGACATTGCTCCTCGTGGCATGTCTGAATCCATTTTGGCGAGTCATTTACGGCCTGTCTCCAACAATCAATATAAGGAAACTGCCCGTAAAGTTCAGGCCTACCTGATACAGCCACGTGTAAGCGCTGTACCAGAGTTGGATCCAAACTGCCACGTGGCGGCCATGCCGCAACCAAAGTAGGCCACTCCCTAGTACACAAAGTGACCAAACGTACAGGAGACATTTTAACCCCAAAATCACAGGTTTTAAATCCCTTTTTAAAATTCTTCACCATACAACCTAAGGGATCCGGAATCGTTGACTGCGACGCGCCCATACTTATCAATGGAACGTCGTTGACAACGAATACTATACACGCGTACTTTTCAACAGTCACACCCGTTTCCTCTGGCAACAGCACCACGTGGTACGGTTACCAAGTGAAACGTACACAATAACACAATAAACACTCAGGGAATTCCCGTACACACACAGCTGTTACACCAGTCACTATATAATCAATATTATGCCCTTTGGCGAAACTATACAGTCACCCACGCTATAATTCTCTATATATGAATTACCCGTCTATAACACACCCCAGTAACATCGTCTTTTACAAATAGCGGTTACAGTACGGTTAGCATAGGTCAAAGCACAATTTAAGGTCACAATACAATTATTAGTGGTTATGGTGTTAAACATGCAATGGACGACAGTGATTAGTACTTATATACAGTGTCAGTAAATATACAGGGTTATGGTACCGTGCACTATAATACAGCAACACACTATTAACACTCTCGCTAGACGGCTGAGCTTGCGCTATCTAACAAGATATACACTTTACTAAACAATCTTTAACACATTTACAATTCCCAACTAAACTATTGGCCAGTACCTTGAATGGACTACCTAAAACTATGTACACCCGTTTTGGTTAGCCACACTGCCCAAGCACCACATATAGCGAGCTAGAGGACCGAATTTACACAGGCGCCTCTTAGTCGATAACTATCAAAAATCTAGTGGGTTCCAAATTTACACGCCTTCCCACTTAGCCAAGATAGGTTGAGAGCTAGCGAACCGAATTTACACAGGCGCCGCTTAGTCTCCCGGTCCCTCCAACCTAGCGAACGTAATATACACCCTAGAACGCTAGTCTAGACAAGACACCGGTGTCCGGCTAGGGCTATTTACACAGGACCCCGCCTGACTAACAAAATCAAACGGTCTGACTAAAGAGCGTTCGATCGAGCGGTGCGCCTTTGCTCCTTCCCTCCGACAGAGGGGGCAGATTCCATACACAAATAACCCCTTATGGGCCTACCGCACAATCGGTATACCCCTAGTGGGTCTGCCGTCTAAAACAGCAGTTGTCTTACCTCCTCGTTCCTGAACCTGAGTTCACACTCATCGACGGGGACACCCCAGCACTTCTTACGTAGAGGCCGATGATCTCCTGGACAACAGACCAGTGGCGCCGAGACGAAGGGAGGTCCACGCAGAAGTTCAGGGGTGCAGCCGTAGAGAACGTGGGCAAAGATAGACCGTCTCACGCCTCTGCCTCTCAGCTACCGTTGAACGATGAGTTTCCCGGCCAACGCACCAAATGATACCGGAGAAACTGACGGAAGCGAAGCACAGAGAGATGGACACAGGTTTCTTCAGGAAGGAAGAGATTCTTTATTGGATCACTGATCGGGACTCAGAGGGACTAATGTCACCAAAATACAGCAAGATCTGAGCCCCGGACAATAGTGCAGGCTCCCTATATAGGCACATAACTCCTCCCATATTAAGCTCCACCCGCACATTCTCTTAACCAATCAACACAAATAAGAATTAACTTCCTGCTTGACCGCATGGCTTGTCCAGCACAATGGAGGAGGGGAATACTATATCCTGTATTCTTGCACATGCTCCGTACACTACTGATCGTATCTTGCCTCGTGCAACCAACTGATCGATACGTCAGCATATGCACGTACACATGCCACGTGGTAATCTCGGCCTACTAAATTTATTTTTACTGAGATTCCACCACACTCTGAAATGGGCTTTTCTAGGGATTCTCGGAGATTGTGAGGTAAGGTATTGTGGATCCTATGAGACAGGAATTCGTGGATGTCTGCCGTCGCTGGGGGGGTTTGTCTTAAATTGTACAGTGAGGTGTAAAAGTCTTTAAATTCTCTGAGTATGTCGGTCATAGAGTGTGAGAGTTTGCCTTCTTTAGTGCGAATGGCCGCTATAAATGTGTGTTCTCTTTGTTTCTTTAGTGCATGGGCCAAGAGGCGCCCGCATTTACCCCCCTGTGCGTAATATACGCTTCTCGTCTTGGCTAGGGAGCGTTTAGTATTGATGTCGAGAATCATATTTAACTCGGTCCTTTTTTCTATCAGTGTCTTAAATGTGGAAAGGTTTAGATCGCTTTTATGTGTACCTTCTAAGTTCCTAATTTCTCTGGTGAGGCTGAGTGTGCGGGATTCCCTCAACTTTTTAAGCCTGGAGGCTGCTTGGATGAATGTTCCTCTTATTGTGCTCTTATGTGCTTCCCATATAATAGGATAGGTGGATGCTGGATGTGTGTTAAGCTCGAAAAACTGTCCCAGAGAGGACTCAATTTGGTCCCGTATATTGGGATGGTTAAGTAAGGTGTCATTCAGCTTCCACTGTGTCCTATTGGGGTGTAAAGAGGGGATCTGAATTGAGAGAGAGATTGGTGCGTGGTCGGACCAAGTGATTGGATCATAATACAGGAGTGTACCAAATTAAGGAATCTGTGTGGAAGGAGAAATAAGTCGATTCTCGAGTATGAGCCAGAGGAGTGTGAATAATAAGAATAGTCCAGTTCAGCAGGGTGTAGAACTCGCCAGCAGTCATAGAGTTGGTGTGAATCTAGAAGTTTTTGGATAAGTGCTCGTGTCGATACTTGATATGTAGGGGCTTGTGATGTTGTGTCTAGGGCTCCGTCTAGGGAGATGTTGAAGTCGCCCCCTAAGATCAACATGCCTTCAGTGAATTGTACCAACTGCTTAATTATCTTACGTAAGTCCTGGAATTGTTTCCTATTAGGGAGGTAGATGTTGGCCAAAGTGATCGGAGTTGAGCCCATTTGGCCCTTCAGAAAGATGTATCTCCCATTGTCATCAGATAAGTGTTCTTTGTATGTGAATGGTAAATGTGGGGAAAGGAGGATCGCCACTCCTCGTGATTTCGATTCTAGGTAGTTGCTAAAGTATCCCTTTGTGAAGTGTCTAGATTTCAGTGATGGAGCTGAGTCTTTGCGAAAGTGCGTCTCTTGGATGAAGACCACTTCCGCTTTTGTTTTATGATAATCCGTGAGGGCCATGTGGCGTTTTTCGGGAGTATTCAGTCCCCTAGCATTGTGTGAGAGTATTGCCATAGCGAAGGTTCTGGTGGGAGGGGGACGAGGTGAGAGGGAGATTACTGTAATCGTGTAGGGTAGGTGTTTTGCCTATACCTGTGGGAGCCGCGTTGGGGGTACCTTGAGTGTTTGAGATAAGCCAATAGAGTGACAAGCCTTACACAGATTCTTAAATCTAACAATATTACTGCAGTAAGTGATGTCAACCTGGAATAAAATTTTTTAACAAAACAAAACTATATACAATCAGTCGAGTTAGATGTTGAAACTACAAGTAGAGATAATGTGGGGTTACCGGTGTTGCTCTTTGGCAACTATTGCATGCCAGTTTCTGTGTCAGGCTCACAGTGGATACTGTGCCCACTTGCCCAGTGCCACCACTCATATCTGGTGTCACAATAGCTTAAGCTTGACATCTAAAAAGAAAAAAAAATGTTCACTGTAATAGATTGAATAGCAGTTAATTGTCTGCCAGCTTCTGTGTCAGGCTCACAGTGGATACTGTGCCCACTTGCCCAGTGCCACCACTCATATCAGGTGTCACAATAGCTTAAGCTTGACATTTAAAAATATTTTTTTTTTCACTGTAATAGATTGAATAGCAGTTAGTTGTCTGCCAGCTTCTGTGTCAGGCTCACAGTGGATACTGTGCCCACTTGCCCAGTGCCACCACTCATATCAGGTGTCACAATAGCTTAAGCTGGACATTTAAAAAGAAAAAATTTTTTTTCACTGTAATAGATTGAATAGCAGTTAGTTGTCTGCCAGCTTCTGTGTCAGGCTCACAGTGGATACTGTGCCCACTTGCCCAGTGCCACCACTCATATCTGGTGTAACAATAGCTTAAGCTTGACATTTAAAAAGAAAAAAATGTTTTCACTGTAATAGATTGAATAGTAGTTAGTTGTCTGCCAGCTTCTGTGTCAGGCTCACAGTGGATACTGTGCCCACTTGCCCAGTGCCACCACTCATATCTGGTGTCACAATAGCTTAAGCTTGACATTTAAAAAAAGAAAAAACTTTTTTTGCTGTAATAGATTGAATAGCAGTTAGTTGTCTGCAAGCGTCTGGGTGTCAGGCCTTCAGCGTGTACTCTGCCAACCTCTGCCAGTTTACTTTGCCACTCATATCTGGTGTCTCTATAGCGTGCCTTTACAAAGAAAAAAAGTTTTTCACTGTAAGCTAATAGCAGTTAGTTGTCTGCAAGCGTCTGGGTGTCAGGCCTTCAGCGTGTGCTCTGCCAACCTCTGCAAGTGTACTTTGCCACTCATATCTGGTGTCTCTATAGCGTGCCTTTACAAAGAAAAAAAGTTTTTCACTGTAAGCTAATAGCAGTCAGTGTCCTTAAAGCGGGTGTCAGGCCTTCAGCGTGTGCTCTGCCAACCTCTGCAAGTGTACTTTGCCACTCATATCTGGTGTGACTATAGCGTGCCTTTAAAAAGAAAAAAGTTTTTCACTGTAAGCTAATAGCAGTAAGTACAAATACAAAAAGAGAAGTCCTGCGCTAAAGCAGCAAGGACTACAACACACATCAGCCCCAATATATAGTAAAAACCAAAGAAAAGAAAATGTTACTTGCGCTTTTTCCTTAATCCCTATGTATATTTAGACAAATGGAGGTCATTTAGTTGCTCCAATGGCCATTGGAGGGATGCCCGCCTGCCAACGTCAAGGCAGACCCCCCCTAAGCGGGTCCTAACACTGACCCTTCAGCCTGCTTCCTTGAGCTTCTGGCAAAGATATCTCTAATGAGACAGAAAGGGGTATTTTTTATATACACCCCTTTACTTATTAACCCTTAATAGGGAACACATGGGATGGGTAGCAGCATTGTAACCAGGCTGTGTGATACAAAGTAAATACAAATACAAAAAGAGAAGTCCTGCGCTAAAGCAGCAAGGACTACAACACACATCAGCCCCAATATATAGTAAAAACCAAAGAAAAGAAAATGTTACTTGCGCTTTTTCCTTAATCCCTATGTATATTTAGACAAATGGAGGTCATTTAGTTGCTCCAATGGCCATTGGAGGGATGCCCGCCTGCCAACGTCAAGGCAGACCCCCCCTAAGCGGGTCCTAACACTGACCCTTCAGCCTGCTTCCTTGAGCTTCTGGCAAATATATCTCTAATGAGACAGAAAGGGGTATTTTTTATATACACCCCTTTACTTATTAACCCTTAATAGGGAACACATGGGATGGGTAGCAGCATTGTAACCAGGCTGTGTGATACAAAGTAAATACAAATACAAAAAGAGAAGTCCTGCACTAAAGCAGCAAGGACTACAACACACATCAGCCCCAATATATAGTAAAAACCAAAGAAAAGAAAATGTTACTTGCGCTTTTTCCTTAATCCCTATGTATATTTAGACAAATGGAGGTCATTTAGTTGCTCCAATGGCCATTGGAGGGATGCCCGCCTGCCAACGTCAAGGCAGACCCCCCCTAAGCGGGTCCTAACACTGACCCTTCAGCCTGCTTCCTTGAGCTTCTGGCAAAGATATCTCTAATGAGACAGAAAGGGGTATTTTGTATATACACCCCTTTACTTATTAACCCTTAATAGGGAACACATGGGATGGGTAGCAGCATTGTAACCAGGCTGTGTGATACAAAGTAAATACAAATACAAAAAGAGAAGTCCTGCGCTAAAGCAGCAAGGACTACAACACACATCAGCCCCAATATATAGTAAAAACCAAAGAAAAGAAAATGTTACTTGCGCTTTTTCCTTAATCCCTATGTATATTTAGACAAATGGAGGTCATTTAGTTGCTCCAATGGCCATTGGAGGGATGTCCGCCTGCCAACGTCAAGGCAGACCCCCCCTAAGCGGGTCCTAACACTGACCCTTCAGCCTGCTTCCTTGAGCTTCTGGCAAAGATATCTCTAATGAGACAGAAAGGGGTATTTTTTATATACACCCCTTTACTTATTAACCCTTAATAGGGAACACATGGGATGGGTAGCAGCATTGTAACCAGGCTGTGTGATACAAAGTAAATACAAATACAAAAAGAGAAGTCCTGCGCTAAAGCAGCAAGGACTACAACACACATCAGCCCCAATATATAGTAAAAACCAAAGAAAAGAAAATGTTACTTGCGCTTTTTCCGTAATCCCTATGTATATTTAGACAAATGGAGGTCATTTAGTTGCTCCAATGGCCATTGGAGGGATGCCCGCCTGCCAACGTCAAGGCAGACCCCCCCTAAGCGGGTCCTAACACTGACCCTTCAGCCTGCTTCCTTGAGCTTCTGGCAAAGATATCTCTAATGAGACAGAAAGGGGTATTTTTTATATACACCCCTTTACTTATTAACCCTTAATAGGGAAAACATGGGCCTTCAGCGTGTACTCTGCCAACCTCTGCAAGTGTACTTTGCCACTCATATCTGGTGTCTCTATAGCGTGCCTTTACAAAGAAAAAAAGTTTTTCACAGTAAGCTAATAGCAGTCAGTGTCCTTAAAGCGGGTGTCAGGCCTTCAGCGTGTGCTCTGCCAACCTCTGCAAGTGTACTTTGCCACTCATATCTGGTGTCTCTATAGCGTGCCTTTACAAAGAAAAAAAGTTTTTCACTGTAAGCTAATAGCAGTCAGTGTCCTTAAAGCGGGTGTCAGGCCTTCAGCGTGTGCTCTGCCAACCTCTGCAAGTGTACTTTGCCACTCATATCTGGTGTGACTATAGCGTGCCTTTAAAAAGAAAAAAGTTTTTCACTGTAAGCTAATAGCAGTAAGTACAAATACAAAAAGAGAAGTCCTGCGCTAAAGCAGCAAGGACTACAACACACATCAGCCCCAATATATAGTAAAAACCAAAGAAAAGAAAATGTTACTTGCGCTTTTTCCTTAATCCCTATGTATATTTAGACAAATGGAGGTCATTTAGTTGCTCCAATGGCCATTGGAGGGATGCCCGCCTGCCAACGTCAAGGCAGACCCCCCCTAAGCGGGTCCTAACACTGACCCTTCAGCCTGCTTCCTTGAGCTTCTGGCAAAGATATCTCTAATGAGACAGAAAGGGGTATTTTTTATATACACCCCTTTACTTATTAACCCTTAATAGGGAACACATGGGATGGGTAGCAGCATTGTAACCAGGCTGTGTGATACAAAGTAAATACAAATACAAAAAGAGAAGTCCTGCACTAAAGCAGCAAGGACTACAACACACATCAGCCCCAATATATAGTAAAAACCAAAGAAAAGAAAATGTTACTTGCGCTTTTTCCTTAATCCCTATGTATATTTAGACAAATGGAGGTCATTTAGTTGCTCCAATGGCCATTGGAGGGATGCCCGCCTGCCAACGTCAAGGCAGACCCCCCCTAAGCGGGTCCTAACACTGACCCTTCAGCCTGCTTCCTTGAGCTTCTGGCAAAGATATCTCTAATGAGACAGAAAGGGGTATTTTTTATATACACCCCTTTACTTATTAACCCTTAATAGGTAACACATGGGATGGGTAGCAGCATTGTAACCAGGCTGTGTGATACAAAGTAAATACAAATACAAAAAGAGAAGTCCTGCGCTAAAGCAGCAAGGACTACAACACACATCAGCCCCAATATATAGTAAAAACCAAAGAAAAGAAAATGTTACTTGCGCTTTTTCCTTAATCCCTATGTATATTTAGACAAATGGAGGTCATTTAGTTGCTCCAATGGCCATTGGAGGGATGTCCGCCTGCCAACGTCAAGGCAGACCCCCCCTAAGCGGGTCCTAACACTGACCCTTCAGCCTGCTTCCTTGAGCTTCTGGCAAAGATATCTCTAATGAGACAGAAAGGGGTATTTTTTATATACACCCCTTTACTTATTAACCCTTAATAGGGAACACATGGGATGGGTAGCAGCATTGTAACCAGGCTGTGTGATACAAAGTAAATACAAATACAAAAAGAGAAGTCCTGCGCTAAAGCAGCAAGGACTACAACACACATCAGCCCCAATATATAGTAAAAACCAAAGAAAAGAAAATGTTACTTGCGCTTTTTCCTTAATCCCTATGTATATTTAGACAAATGGAGGTCATTTAGTTGCTCCAATGGCCATTGGAGGGATGCCCGCCTGCCAACGTCAAGGCAGACCCCCCCTAAGCGGGTCCTAACACTGACCCTTCAGCCTGCTTCCTTGAGCTTCTGGCAAAGATATCTCTAATGAGACAGAAAGGGGTATTTTTTATATACACCCCTTTACTTATTAACCCTTAATAGGGAACACATGGGCCTTCAGCGTGTGCTCTGCCAACCTCTGCAAGTGTACTTTGCCACTCATATCTGGTGTCTCTATAGCGTGCCTTTACAAAGAAAAATAGTTTTTCACTGTAAGCTAATAGCAGTTAGTGTCCTTAAAGCTGGTGTCAGGCCTTCAGCGTGTGCTCTGCCAACCTCTGCAAGTCTACTTTGCCACTCATATCTGGTGTCTCTATAGCGTGCCTTTACAAAGAAAAATAGTTTTTCACTGTAAGCTAATAGCAGTTAGTTGTCTGCAAGCGTCTGGGTGTCTGGCCTTCAGCGTGTGCTCTGCCAACCTCTGCAAGTGTACTTTGCCACTCATATCTGGTGTCTCTATAGCGTGCCTTTACAAAGAAAAAAAGTTTTTCACTCTAAGCTAATATCAGTCAGTGTCCTTAAAGCGGGTGTCAGGCCTTCAGCGTGTGCTCTGCCAACCTCTGCAAGTGTACTTTGCCACTCATATCTGGTGTGACTATAGCGTGCCTTTAAAAAGAAAAAAAGTTTTTCACTGTAAGCTAATAGCAGTAAGTGTCCTTAAAGCGGGTGTCAGACCTTCAGCGTGTACTCTGCCAACCTCTGCCAGTCCACTTTGCCACTCATATCAGGTGTGACAATAGCGTGCTTTTAAAAAGAAAAAAGTTTTTCCACTGTAATAGATTGAATAGCAGTTAGTTGTCTGCCAGCTTCTGTGTCAGGCTCACAGTGGATACTGTGCCCACTTGCCCAGTGCCACCACTCATATCTGGTGTCACAATAGCTTAAGCTTGACATTTAATTTTTTTTTTTTTTTGCTGTAATAGATTGAATAGCAGTTAGTTGTCTGCAAGCGTCTGGGTGTCAGGCCTTCAGCATGTATTCTGCCAACCTGTGCAAGTGCACTTTGCCACTCATATCTGGTGTGACTATAGCGTGCCTTTAAAAAGAAAAAAAGTTTTTCACTGTTAGCTAATAGCAGTCAGTGTCCTTCAAGCGGGTGTGTCAGGCCTTCAGCGTGTACTCTGCCAACCTCTGCCAGTCCACTTTGCCACTCATATCTGGTGTCACAATAGCGTGCATTTAAAAACAAAAAACTTTTTTCACTGTAATAGATTGAATAGCAGTTAGTTGTCTTCAAGCGGGTGTGTCAGGCCAACAGCGTGTACTCTGCCAACCTCTGCAAGTGCTCTTTGCCACTCATATCTGGTGTCACAATAGCGTGCATTTAAAAACAAAAAACTTTTTTCACTGTTATAGATTGAATAGCAGTTAGTTGTCTTCAAGCGGGTGTGTCAGGCCTACAGCGTGTACTCTGCCAACCTCTGCCACTGCACAGTGCCACTCATATCTGGTCTATGTCTCAGGCAAGCAGCATTACACACGCATGGACGTACGGTGTGATGATGATGATGTTGTACCCGCTTCTGCTTCCTTTGCTGAGTTGTCAGATACAAGTGAAGCGGTTGATGATGACGATGCGTCCATGGATGTCACGTGGATGCCCGCTCGGCAAGAAGAAGAACAGGCGAAAGTTCAGATGGGGAGACAGAGAGGAGGAGGAGGAGACGAGTTGGAAGCAGGGGGAGGTCGTCGCAAGAAGCTAGTGGCACAGTCACGCAGCATGCATCGGCACCCGGGGTCAGCCCGACAGCATGCCAATCAACGCATGCTGTGTCCACCACCAGAATGCCGTCATTGCAGAGCTCAGCAGTGTGGCATTTTTTTGTGTGTCTGCCTCTGACAACAGTGATGCCATTTACAACCTGTGCCAAAAGGAACTGAGTCGTGGGAAGTCCAACACCCACCTAGGTACAACTGCTTTGCGTAGGCACATGATCGCACATCACAAACGCCTATGGGATCAACACATGAGTACAAGCAGCACACAAACTCAAAGCTGCCATCCTCCTCCTGGTCCAGCATCTTCAGCCATGTCAACCACTGCTGTCCTCCTTGCCCCCTCTCAACCATCCGCCACTCCGTCTCTCGCCTTGAGCAGTTTCCGCTCATCTTCCCACAGTCAGGTGTCTGTCAAGGACATGTTTGAGCGTAAGAAGCCAATGTCAGAAAGTCACCCCCTTGCCCAGCGTCTGACAGCTGGCTTGTCCGAACTATTAACCCGCCAGCTTTTACCATACAAGCTGGTGGGGTCTGAGGCGTTCAAAAAATTTCGAGCTATTGGGACACCGCAGTGGATGGTACCCGGACGAAATTTCTTTTCACAAAAGGCAATCCCCAACCTGTACTCGATTGTGCAAAAGGAAGTAATGGCATGTCTGGCACACAGTGTTGGGGCAAGGGTCCATCTGACCACTGATACCTGGTCTGCAAAGCATGGTCAGGGCAGGTATATCACCTACACTGCGCATTGGGTAAACCTGCTGACGGCTGCCAAGCATGGAATGCGTGGCTCTGCAGAGGAGTTGGTGACACCGCCACGACTTGCAGGCAGGCCTGCTGCCATCTCCTGTACTCCTCCTACTCCATCCTCTTCAATAACCTCCTCAGCTGAGTCCACTTCTACTGCTGCGTCTTGCTCCACATCAACGGCACCCCCCAGCTCCCCAGGTACTATTCCACATCTCGGATACGGCAGTGTCACGCCTTCTTGGGTTTGGCTTGCTTGAAAGCAGAGAGTCACACCGGACAAGCACTCCTGTCCGCCCTGAATGCACAGGTGGAAAAGTGGCTGACTCTGCAGCAACTGGAGATCGGCAAAGTGGTTTGTGACAACGTAACAAATTTGTTGGCGGCATTGAAGTTGGGCAAGTTGACACATGTGCCGTGCATGGCACATGTGTGTACTCTGATCATACAACGCTTTGTGCATAAGTACACAGGCTTACAGGACATCCTGAAGCAGGCCAGGAAGGTCTGTGGCCATTTCAGGCATTCCTACACGGCCATGGCACACTTTGCCGATATCCAGCAGCGAAACAACATGCCAGTGAGGCGCTTGATTTGCGACAGCCCGACACGTGGGAATTCAACACTCCTAATGTTCGACCACCTGCTCCAACAAGAAAAAGCCGTTAATGAATATTTGTATGACCGGGATGCTAGGACAGCCTCTGGGGAGCTGGGAATTTTTTTGCCACGTTACTGGACGCTCATGCACAATGCCTGTAGGCTCATGCATCCTTTTGAGGAGGTGACAAACCTAGTCAGTCGCACCGAAGGCACCATCAGCGACATCATACCATTTGTTTTCTTCCTGGAGCATGCCCTATGAAGAGTGCTGGATCAGGCCGTAGATGAGCGTGAAGAGGAAGAGTTGTGGTCACCATCACAACCAGAAACAGCCTTATCAGCATCGCTTGCTGGACCTGCGGCAACGCTGGAAGAGGATTGTGAGGAAGAGGAGTCAAAGGAGGAATGTGGCTTTGAGGAGGAGGAGGAAGACCAACCACAACAAGCATGGTGCTTTGAGGAGGAGGAGGAAGACCAACCACAACCAGGGTGCTCGTTGTCACCTATCTGGTACCCATGGTGTTGTACGTGGCTGGGGGGAAGAACATACCTTCATTGACATCACTGAGGAGGAGGAACGGGAAATGAGTAGCTCGGCATCCAACCTTGTGCAAATGGGGTCTTTCATGCTGTCGTGCCTGTTGAGGGACCCTCGTATAAAAAGGCTGAAGGAGAACAACCTGTAATGGGTGTCCACGCTACTAGACCCCCGGTATAAGCAGAAAGTGGCGGAAATGTTACCGAATTACAACAAGTCGGAAAGGATGCAGCATTTGCAAAATAAATTAAAAAGTATGCTTTACACAGCGTATAAGGGTGATGTCACAGCACAACGGGAATCTAACAGGGGAAGAGGTGGAAGTCATCCTCCTCCTCCCACGACCAAGCCGGCAAGGACACGACGCTTTAAAGACGTGTTGTTGATGGAGGACATGCAGAGATTTTTAAGTCCTACGCATCGCCACAGCCCTTTGGGATCCACCCTCAGAGAACGACTCGACCGACAGGTAGCAGACTACCTAGCCTTAACTGCAGATATCGACACTCTGAGGAGCGATGAACCCCTTGACTACTGGATGTGCAGGCTTGACCTGTGGCCTGAGCTATCCCAATTTGCGATAGAACTTCTGGCCTGCCCCGCTTCAAGTGTCCTGTCAGAAAGGACCTTCAGTGCAGCAGGAGGTATTGTCACTGAGAAGAGAAGTCGCCTAGGTCAAAAAAGTCTAGATTACCTCACCTTTATTAAGATGAATGAGGGATGGATCCCGAAAGGACTGACACTGGGCGATACATTCGACTAAAAAAGGCCTGATGAGATGAGCTGCCTTGGGCTAAAAATGGTCCACACGCTGCTGTATTTTAGCTCTGAATGCCAGTTGACTTGCGTGACTTATCCGCCACCAGCTAGGGTTCAAGCCACCATGTTTTAGGGCACTTTCTGCCTGTGAAACAAACATCAGCAGCGGCTGCAACAATTTTTCAGGCATGTATACATGCCTAATTTTTCGTCCCTCTGGTGCTGCACTGTGGCTTCAAAAACCAAACCAAAAAAAAGGCACATAACAGGGATTAAACTGATAGGAATAGTACTACTTAACACACCACTCCTATCTGGTGGCACATTAGATTGCACGCGCAGTGCCCCAAATTTGATGTAGGAGGACAGACCAAGCATCTTTTTCCATCTCCCGGATCCTAAAATCGATGCCATATACACGTCCCCTGATAGGGCGCCAGCTCGTTATTCTCTTTTTCACTTCACTAGGGACACTTTACTGCACTATGGGCACTTAGACACACTCTTTGTCCTGCACACTGTTATTCCTAGCCAGCATCTGTGATGGGAAATCAGGCAGTCATCTAAACGTTTAGATTCAGCTTTATCTTAGAACACCCTTGAAGGTGTTTAAGGAGATTAGGGCTAGTTTAGAGGATTCTTCTTAGACCTCTCTGAGTCTTTATAGCCCTTCTACCTATCCAGCATTTCTGGAAACTAGCTAAGAGAAAGGGTGGCTGTGTGTCTGTGATACATTTAACTTTATATCACCTTATTGACACTTTATCACTCCGGTCTCCATACTTTCTGCCTATACCCATCTATTTAGAGGGAATTTTCTTGCCCCTGCCAATATTATATAATAGGTAATAGTATTACCATTATTACACAATTAGGTCTCTGAGGACAGGTGTCAATCCATATCTGCCAAGTGACCCTATGTAGGGGGAACAGTCCATATTCTGCTCTGTGTCAGTGTGTATCAGGGATCATTAGGATAGGTGTCAATCCATATCTGCCAAGTGAACCTATGTAGGGGAAACAGTCTCTATTCTGCTCTGTGTCAGTGTGTATCAGGGATCCTTAGGATAGGTGTCAATCTATATCTGCCAAGTGACCCTATGTAGGGGGAACAGTCTCTATTCTGCTCTGTGTCAGTGTGTATCATGGTCTCTGAGGACAGGTGTCAATCCATATCTGCCAAGTGACCCTATGTAGCGGGAACAGTCTCTATTCTGCTCTGTGTCAGTGTGTATCAGGGATCCTTAGGATAGGTGTCAATCCATATCTGCTAAGTGACCCTATGTATGGGGAACAGCCTCTATTCTGCTCTGTGTCAGTGTGTATCATGGTATCTGAGGACAGGTGTCAATCAATATCTGCCAAGTGACCCTATGTAGGGGGAACAGTCTCTATTCTGCTCTGTGTCAGTGTGTATCATGGTCTCTGAGGACAGGTGTCAATCCATATCTGCCAAGTGACCCCATGTAGGGGGGACATTCCCTATTCTGCTCTGTGTCAGTGTGTATCAGGGATCCTTAGGATAGGTGTCAATCCATATCTGCCAAGTGACCCTATGTAGGAGGAACAGTCCCTATTCTGCTCTGTGTCAGTGTGTATCAGGGATCCTTACGATAGGTGTCAATCCATATCTGCCAAGTGACCCTATGTAGGGGGAACAGTCTCTATTCTGCTCTGTGTCAGAGTGTATCATGGTCTCTGAGGACAGGTGTCAATCCATATCTGCCAAGTGACCCTATGTAGGGGGAACAGTCTCTATTCTGCTCTGTGTCAGTGTGTATCAGGGATCCTCAGGATAGGTGTCAATCCATATCTGCGAAGTGACCCTATGTAGGGGGAACAGTCTCTATTCTGCTCTGTGTCAGTGTGTATCATGGTCTCTGAGGACAGGTGTCAATCCATATCTGCCAAGTGACCCTATGTAGGGGGAACATTCCCTATTCTGCTCTGTGTCAGTGTGTATCAGGGATCCTTAGGATAGGTGTCAATCCATATCTGCCAAGTGACCCTATGTAGGGGGAACAGTCCCTATTCTGCTCTGTGTCAGTGTGTATCAGGGATCCTTAGGATAGGTGTCAATCCATATCTGCCAAGTGACCCTATGTAGGGGGAACAGTCTCTATTCTGCTCTGTGTCAGTGTGTATCATGGTCTCTGAGGATACGTGTCAATCCATATCTGCCAAGTGACCCTATGTAGGGGGAACAGTCCCTATTCTGCTCTGTGTCAGTGTGTATCAGGGATCCTTAGGATAGGTGTCAATCCATATCTGCCAAGTGACCCTATGTAGGGGGAACAGTCTCTATTCTGCTCTGTGTCAGTGTGTATCAGGGATCCTCAGGATAGGTGTCAATCCATATCTGCCAAGTGACCCTATGTAGGGGGAACAGTCCATATTCTGCTCTGTGTCAGTGTGTATCAGGGATCATTAGGATAGGTGTCAATCCATATCTGCCAAGTGACCCTATGTAGGGGAAACAGTCTCTATTCTGCTCTGTGTCAGTGTGTATCAGGGATCCTTAGGATAGGTGTCAATCTATATCTGCCAAGTGACCCTATGTAGGGGGAACAGTCTCTATTCTGCTCTGTGTCAGTGTGTATCATGGTCTCTGAGGACAGGTGTCAATCCATATCTGCCAAGTGACCCTATGTAGCGGGAACAGTCTCTATTCTGCTCTGTGTCAGTGTGTATCAGGGATCCTTAGGATAGGTGTCAATCCATATCTGCCAAGTGACCCTATGTAGGAGGAACAGTCCATATTCTGCTCTGTGTCAGTATGTATCAGGGATCCTTAGGATAGGTGTCAATCTATATCTGCCAAGTGACCCTATGTAGGGGAAACAGTCCCTATTCTGCTCTGTGCCAGTGTGTATCAGGGGCTCTAAGGACAGGTGTCAATCCATATGTCAATTTGTCAATATGTCATATGTCAGGTGTCAATCCATATCCATTGTGATTTAGGAATGTTAGGTGATTTCTGCCCTTTATGGATTAAAACCAGACTCTGCATCAACTGTGTGATTTTCCATGGGAGTTTTGCCATGGATCCCCCTCCGGCATGCCACAGTCCAGGTGTTAGTCCCCTTGAAACAACTTTTCCATCACTTTTGTGGCCAGAAAGAGTCCCTGTGGGTTTTAAAATTCACCTGCCCATTGAAGTCTATGGCGGTTCGCCCGGTTCGCCAGTTCACGAACGTTTTCGGAAGTTCCCGTTCGCCATTCGCGAACCGAAATTGAAGGCGGGATTTCCAACACTTGATTTACAAGACGGACGGAGAATACTGCAATGATAGACCTTCAATTTTTGCCCTGAGGAAGTTCGGTTTCAGACGAAACGCGTAGGGCGGAGGGACCACAACAGCACTTTATTGAACTTCACTGTACATTTATTTTTATTTTGTTTGATTTTATGTTTTTTTTATCCGGTTTTCTTTTACATCAACTTTGGGAGGAAGGATGTCGACACTGTGATTCGCTTAGTGACTGATATGCTGCATTTCAACCAATTTTGTGTGAGTGCAATCTAATAAATTACTAAATTTTATATTTTATTGGTGCACTATGTTTTGTGTGTCTCTCATATAATGGTAGGGCTTCTGCTGACATGGGGTTTCTATAGTCTCCTGGTATGTCCCCCTGAGGATCAAGTTGGCTTAAAGGATAGATTGATTGTAATATGACCATGAGTGTTACGTGTCTAGGTTTTTGTTTATAATGTTAAGTTGAGTATGGAGTTATTTTCGTATTATTTTATTTTTCCTCTTTTTAGTTATGTGGATATATTTACTGGGTAAATCCATAGGAAGAGGAATTGATTAGTCGGTAGTGATGTCCCGAACAGTTCGCCGGGAACCGTTCGCCGGCAAACATAGCGTGTTCGCAGTCGCGAACACGCGCGATGTTTGGTCCGCCCCCTATTCATCATCATTGAGTAAACTTTGACCCTGTACCTCACAGTCAGCAGACACATTCCAGCCAATCAGATGCAGACCCTCCCTCCCAGACCCTCCCACTTCCATGACGAAAAGGGGGCGGCACGAACACGCTATGTTCGCCAGCGAACGGTTCCCGGCGAACTGTTCGCGACATCACTATTAGTCGTGTTAACACAACTTTGAAAATGTGATATGAATATTAATGTAGACGATTTCGGCTAAGTAAGTTTTAATACTCTGTAAATACACATTGTGTCTGGTGCCATGTTAATGCATACAAAGAATATTCTATTAATGTAATGTGTTGTATAAGCATTAAAACATTTAATAAAGAGTATAAATATAAAAAAAAAGAAGAACTCAACTGTAAATGTTTATCAAAGTGTTCTGAAACGTTGTGGTTAATTTCTGTCATTATTATGATTGTATATATTAAAGAGTTCTAAAAGTGAAAAAAAAAAAATAGTACCAAAAAAGCTCAACAGCCAAATTCCTAGATGGTAGTAGCCAATTTAAATCCCTTGTTCATTAGTAACAGAACATTCCTACACAATCCCAATAAAATGCCCAACAAAGTGAAGTGCAGCTGATATATACCAAACAGATAAGTAAAGAAAGAAAAGGCCTAATTAGTATCTACAAAGGGCTGGGAAGTGCTAAATCATATAGGACAGACTTGTTCCCTATATTTCCAGGAGGGGAGAACAGTGGAACGCACGCGTCTCCTTACTACCTAACATCTACCGGCCAGACTGTAGGACTGTGACTACCATCAACCTCCCCCCACTACAAGCATTTCTATTTTACACTCGAACAAGATTTACAAATTGTGAGTGATTTTAATTTATAACCTTTATTAAAGTTTTTTTAAACAGTAAGCACTATGGATCTATATTTCTCTTCCCTTTAGAACGGTGAATATAAGCTCACTCTCAAAACTCACCATATATGATCTCATAGTGTATAATTTATATGCAGTGTGCATACTAGTGATATAACAAATTGGAGAAGACATCACTATTTATTCAGTAGCCTGTTCAGGAGATAAACCCCAGCTTGTTCCATAACTGGAGCTACCTGACACAAGCTAACATTGCATGAATTGTATCAATACCACACTGTGATACTTTAAAAGACTGCTACTTTGAACTTTGTATACTTGGGACTTTTACTCTACATGTTATATTGATAACTTCCATTTAAGTCCACCATTCTTTATCAAGTTTTATTTTATTTTATTTAGTTTTTTTTTAACTCAACAAAAACGTCGTTCCTAAATTTAAAGGTACATCACACCTACCATAACTACTCCTGGATACTCATTAGAACATATATAATACCTACTTTTTATCTTGCACTCTGGGCTTTTGTTCCAGTAGAGTAGTACCCTCCACCATACTATTTTGCTCTAAATTTGAGAATTTCATTCTCAAACGATATCCCCTATATATCCACCCCCAGGTTGCTTGAATAAGCTGAAAAAAATGCAATGTTGCAAAGTATTGTAATGAAGAGTTGGAGAATTTCCTAGAAAAGGGAAAAATTAAGAGGCAGTATGTGGAGCTAACTATAACATGGAAGGTATGAAGAGGACATGAAAATATCCCACACACAAAGAGAGAAAGATAGATTACAAAGTCCCTCTGTATAACGCCCTTCTAACTTTCTCCCTCCTTGTAGAGACTGAGAAAATGCACTGTTATCCTTTATAAAACACTAAGCTTCTAATACAAAATATTCCCACTCCGAGCTAAACATAACTTCCAAACTGCTGGCTGCCCAGTGGTCCCTAAACAAAGAGCTACACTATGGGTTGAAGGCAGCACAATCACTGCAGTCAAGACCCATTCAGACACCAGAACCTCTTTCAGGTGTACCCCAAAACTTCTTCCATCGTTAAACACAGACTTCATTTAAATAATAATTTAACTGCTAAAAAAGCATGGAGGCCCATAATGCAGTGACATATGCAGCGAAATACTACATTACCTTAATACGTAACAATATGATAACTCCATCTTTCTGTTTAATTAATAAGTGATTTTAAAAGCACATTTAACAAGAAACCCAGACAAGCGTGATCATTTCCAGAAGCACTAATGCATGATTAAGGGTACTACCACTATGACCTTTCATTTTATTTTTTATTCTTCTAGATAGAGTAAATTATTTTAGATGGCACACGGAAATTCACTGGATATTTTACATTAAAGTAAGATGAAAGAATCATTCAGGCGAGAAAGGATGGTTGAAGCGGAGCTGCAATAATAAAACCAATATCTCCGCTGGTAGTCTGTAGAACATAAAGGAAAGCGCAGATCAGCAGTATAATCCCAATTCCCCCAGTAACTGGACGATACACAGTTCTGGGAGTAAACTGTTTAATGGGAGCCACACATGGCCTTTTATGTGTGTCCCCATGCAAGGGGTTTACTGTAACACATTCCAGGGGCATTCCCCACTGGACCTGAGAGAAGACAGTGACAAAATACACAACATAAGTACATTACCTCTCAGGTCCAGGACATGTACATGAAAAAAAAACCTAAAACACCCCTTTAACAATAAGGTACCCACTCAAGTACTATATCCCTGGGTAGCCTGGATCTGAGTGCCCAACATATCCCAAAAGCACTCAGATCTCTCAAACGCAGCCAAAATGACACAGGGGTATAGTTTAGACCGACCACACAGAAGGCGCCTGCCCAAAAGAGTTCCATGAATTCAGGCGGAGCGGTCGGTCTCTTTCAGGAGTACAAAAAATGATAAAGTAACGGATGTAACAGTTCGTATATTTGTTAGTTGTTTGCCCTTCATTGGGGAGTTTGTTCCTAACGAATGGCGCTCTTTTCAGGTGAATGGAACCGAACACACGTAGAAGTGGAAGTCTCAGTGGTGTTTACGCCGTCGAGTGTCTGATTATAATTCCATGCACTCGACGACCAAACTGTACATGTTCGTGGCTAAGGATGGCCGCCGCCACATGTTCAGTCATATGAACAACGGCCACCCAACGTTGTGGAAACGTTGCGGTTTCTAAGTGTGAAGAAGGTTAATAAGGTCAATTGGCAGCACACAACTCCCCTGTGTGGTCTAACTGTTTGGGAGTTTGTTCGGTATACGAACAATACAGTTATAACTTGTTCGGTGGACCCCAAGTGCCGAACCAGATAAGTCCATGATTTAAAAGAAAGGCACATAATCCAAATAGGTGGCTGGATCTGCCACAATGGCAATTTGAGGCACCTAAACAGTTAATGAGCACAAGGAAAGGAGAGAAGGAAACGAGCAATAGATGAGAAGGCCACACTTCAGCACTCTTGTTTAACCCCTTCACAAACAAGTTATATTGGCTTAAACAATGCTAGCATAGCATTCATTTGAAAGTAGGATGCATAGCTAACACATACATTTTGCATAAAATAGCAATTTTATGTATATGTTGATGATTAGGGATACAGTAAAAGTTTGATTTAAATTTACAATTTATAATTTTTCTTTATTTGTTCTCTTTTTTATATGAACACTGGGGGGATAAAAGTTTTCAATATGACTTTGGTAATATTGTAGAATTACTAACACAGAAGCAGAAATGCCATTTCAGCCACCTTTCTCTCATCCTTTTGCAAACTTCTGAAGACACACTGCTTTACTAAACCATTCTCTGATACTTAAGAATGTATTCCGTTGATCGGCTCCCCTCAGTTCATCTGATCTGATCCCATCTCAATATCCCTCTTTCGCAACCTGTGTCATCTCCATCCTGATTCTTCCTCATTTTTGTTGAGGGAAAATATATATCTCATGGGACTTTGTTGTTCTATAATTTATTCTATATAACTGTGTTGTCCTTTGTATGCTCAATAACTGCCAGATTTTATGTATTAACATGATATAAAGTCATGATTAAGTAATGACAGAGGCATGTTTTATGCTGCACTCTTTTATTTCCCTCAGCAGCAAAGAAATAATCATAGAAATCAGTAGAAATAAAACATGAATACCGGAACAACTACATTTACATAGTAAGAGGTCATCTAATCAGAGTAACTCCAATCCTATGAAAGACAGGACAAAAGTAACTGTCACGAGCGTGGGCTATAGGCCCAGCCGAGACAGTGGGGAGAGTGTGGAAGTGACAGGGTTAATGACACCAGACCCCTGGTTACCTGTTGCTACTCCCAGCAACCACTCAATTAACCCCTGCAATTCCTTCTACACTAACCCCCTAGTACATACTTTACTGCCACCACCAAGACTTTTAAACCCGGGCGTCTTAGGTTACCCCACACACAGGAGAATCATAGAATTGCAGTTCTACTTTTACTGATCAAACACATATAATTAACCCTTTTTGGTAATGTGTTTACCTGAGCTTTCCTCTGGAGAGTGAAGCTCATAGAGAACAGAGACACAAGCTGATTAAGTAAACATTTAATCTGACAAAAAAGATTCACAGTGCTGATTACAAAATACAGAAATAAATGACATACAGATAACAAATTGCAAAACAGTACATAAAATAAAATAGGAGAAAACACAAGAAATTAGTTACATATATTTACCCCATATAGAATTCTTGTGGGAGTTTTAGATGGTATAGGTCTCCTAGAAGTTGCTGACCAAAGAAAAAATAACAGAATAATGAGCTCTCTGGATAGTCCATCACCCTCATTATATATCTAAACAAGTTGTTTCTCAGTTTGCAGACCCCTGGGGGAGGGGGGGGGGAATCAGAGGAGGTTGGTATGGCAGTTTATTGCCCACCCTATGCAATTCCTTAGGTTCAGCTCTGGTGATGGCTCTCTAGATGTTTTATGATCTAGGCCTGGTGCAAGATCAAAGACCACAATAAATGTCATCGCAAGGTTTACAAAAAAACAACTCAATTGGGCAATTTGTTTTTTTCTCATATCACGGATATGAGCACTGGGCACTGGTGGTTTTAGCACCATGTTAATCACTTAATGTATATTTGATTTACTCTTTCTTTTCTATGCCTGTCTAGCTAGATTAACAGGGAGAGAGGCTTTATAAATTAAACCAGCAGTCCGAATTTGACTGTTATTATGACTGTCTACCGTCCTCAATCTCCCTTTACCTCTGTACTAGCTCCAATTGGAGCCTCTGTCTACACTGTATCTATCATTAGTATTTTTTTGTAAGAGGTATTTATGGTTGTGATTTGGGGACCTATAATCCTTTTTGTACAGGATTTACAGGGAGAGAGGTTGTTTAAATTTAAAACTAGCAGTCCGAATTTGACTGCTATTAACACTGCATACCCTCCTCAATCTCCCTTCACCCCTGTACTAGCCTCATTTGGAGCCTCTGTTTACCCTGTATCTACTACTATCTCTATAGGAGGTATTTATGGTTGGGACTTGGGGATTTTTCTCATCTCCTTATAGTGCACTATATTAAAGCTGATAATTAGGGGTGAGTTGCTGTTGCCATTTGGCTCATTATATCCCTACCTATACATATCCTTCTATTGACAGGCGTGGAATCCTAGTACCACTGTATATACTTTATTTATTATTTTTTGCATTTAGCAGTAACTTTTTGTATATACTTCATTTTGGTATTTAGTAGCATTTTTTCTGCTCATGGGTCTATAGTGACACCCTTAGCGGTTCACAGCTACACCTGTTACCTATCATTAGTATTTTTTTGTAAGAGGTATTTATGGTTGTGATTTGGGGACCTATAATCCTTTTTGTACAGGATTTACAGGGAGAGAGGTTGTTTAAATTTAAAACTAGCAGTCCGAATTTGACTGCTATTAACACTGCATACCCTCCTCAATCTCCCTTCACCCCTGTACTAGCCTCATTTGGAGCCTCTGTTTACCCTGTATCTACTACTATCTCTATAGGAGGTATCTATGGTTGGGACTTGGGGATTTTTCTCATCTCCTTATAGTGCACTATATTAAAGCTGATAATTAGGGGTGAGTTGCTGTTGCCATTTGGCTCATTATATCCCTACCTATACATATCCTTCTATTGACAGGCGTGGAATCCTAGTACCACTGTATATACTTTATTTATTTTTTGCATTTAGCAGTAACTTTTTGTATATACTTCATTTTGGTATTTAATAGCATTTTTTCTGCTCATGGGTCTATAGTGACACCCTTAGCGGTTCACAGCTACACCTGTTACCGACAGCCAGCATTATAATCCTAGACACTGCCGCTATAGTTATTTCCAGAGATGCGGTTAGTTTCATTTGATTTCTTGAATCTGACCACATCTGTCCTTTTTGTTGTTTGATTTTGTATATATGGGGTTATGCCCCTTCTTGAGACATCTGGAGTCTCTAATTGGTACACCAGTCTCTGAGTAGACACTCGGCATTACTTCCTCGGGTTATCCGGGGTTGTCGGCACAGGTGTACACCCAGAGACACTGAACTTTTTGTTCTCTGTTTTCCCAAAAAAACAACTCAACATATCTCAACACACATCCAACACCAACTCATGCTTTTGGCATGACCGTAACCACTTACTATTTCTTGCAATCCCAAAGACAAATTAATACTGGAATAACAAAACATTATTTTTCTGAAGGGAACTATTCTGCTGAACGTGGATGGCATAGATCATCTGTATCAAACAGGGATTCATCCTGTGGATCCAGGATCCTGCCATTGTCCTTGGATATAGGCCAGCTCATATCAGTGCCCGATGCCTTCTTGACAGCAGATTTGTGAGAGGGAACATGCATATCACCATCGGCATAAGCAGAGTCATTATCAGAAAGAACATCTGAAGGGTCCAAAAAGGACTCATGGGAATCCTCAATATTGCTGTGATCACACTCAGATGAATCTATGTTGGCGTTAGCCTGCTTCCAAAGTCTAGCTAATTTTGCCCAGCTAGTGGCTCTTTTGTGCGTTGGTTCGAATTGCTCACCTTGCTAGAAGGGAAAACCAAGCCGGGAAAGACTGAGTGGGAAAAGCACAACAGAACAGTGTTAATATCCTCACTGAAGCCCAGACACCAGTGGAGCTCCAGATGGGAACAACCACCTGGCACAGTGTAACTCAGTAAATGTAAACAGTACAGGAGAAATTAAATTATAATAAAAACCACATGTGATCAGCAAGAACAAAGAACACATGTAAATAGAATAGTGAAAAGCAGAACATTTGGGAACTGTGGGACCAGGTTTCTACTTATCAGAGGGAGCAGCAAACAAAAGAGGAATTGGTTATCTTGGTCCTGTCTTTTATAGGATTGAAGTTATACTGATTGATTTGTTGACCTGTTAATATGTGAATGTAGTTGTTCTGGTATTCATGCTTTATTTTTACTGATCATCTATGATTTTACTGTAATTTATTTGTAACTGAGGAAAATAAAGAAAGAGTGCAGTATAATAGGAGTCTCCGTGTCTTTAATAAAATTCACTGTAATTGTTCTTTATTTTAACATGGTTTATCTAAGTATTTATCCTGTAAATACATTGCACTCAATGACTTTATCAAAATGGTATTTTTAAATCATTGTATAATTTGTTAATATATGTAAAGTGCTCTGATTAAGGTCATTATATAAGAATTGTTAAATAAAAATCTGTATAGTTACGGACAAGAACAAAAAAAGACTACTGTACACATTAAGGAGATAATTCAAAGTTTTTATATTCTAAAAAGTAGCTTAACGTACTACAGTGGGCAATCATCATAATAACCAATGGCATCAACTGGTACATTTCACTGGTAACTTGCCTCCTTTTACTCTGAACAAAATTATAAACGCAACACGGTTGTTTTTGCCCCAAGTGTTCATGAGCTCAACTCAAAGATCTAAGACTTTTTCTATGTACATAAAAGGCCTATTTCTCTCAAATATTGTTCACAAATCTGTCTAAATCTGTGTTAGTGAGCACTTTGCCGAGAGAATCCATCCACCTCACAGGTGTGGCATATCAAGATGCTTATTAGACAGCATGTTTATTGCACAGGTGTGCATTAGGCTGGCCACAATAAAATGCCACTCTAAAATGTGCAGTTTTATCACACAGCACAATGCCACAGATGTTGCAAGTTTTGAGGGAGCGTGCAATTTGCATGCTGACTGCAGGAATGTCCACCAGAGCTGTTGCCCGTAAATTGAATGTTAATTTGTCTACCATAAGCCATCTCCAAAGGCGTTTCAGATAATTTGGCAGTACATCCAACCGGCCTCACAACCGAAGACCACGTGTAACCACACCAGCCCAGGACCTCCACATCCAGCATCTTCACCTCCAAGATCATCTGAGACCAGCCACCCAGACAACTGCTGCAACAATCGGTTTGCATAACTAAAGAATTTCTGTACAAACTGTCAGAAATCGTCTCAGGGAAGCTCATCTGCATGCTTGTCGTCCTCATCAGAGTCTCGACCTGACTGCAGTTCGTCGTCGTAACCGACTTGAGTGTGCAAATGCTCACATTTAATGGCGTCTGGCACTTTGGAGAGGTGTTCTCTTCATGGTTGAATCCCGGTTTTCACTGTACAGGGCAGATGGCAAACAGCGTGTATGGCGTCATGTGGGTGAGTGGTTTGCTGATGTCAACTTTGTGGATTAAGTGGTCCATGGTGGCGGTGGGGTTATGGTATGTGCAGGCGTATGTTATGGACAACAAACACAAGTGCATTTTATTGATGGCATTTTGAATGCACAGAGATAGCGTGACGAGATCCTGAGGCCCATTGTTGTGCCATTCATCCACGACCATCACCTCATGTTGCAGCATGATAATGCACGGCCCCATGTTGCAAGGATCTGTACACAATTTCAAAACTTCTCAGTTCTTGCATGGCCTGCATGCTCACCGGACATGTCAACCATTGAGCATGTTTGGGATGCTCTGGATCGGCATATACAACAGCGTGTTCCAGGTCCTGCCAACATACAGCAACTTCGCACAGCCATTGAAGAGGAGTGGACCAACATTCCACAGGCCATAATCAACAACCTGATCAACTCTATGCAAAGGATATTTGAGAGAAATAGGCCTTTTGTGTACGTAGAAAAGTCTTAGATCTTAGAGTTCAGCTCATGAAAAATAGGGGCTAAAACAAAAGTGTTGAGTTTATAATTTTGTTCAGTGCGCATTTTTGCATGACTTCTCCCCAAGCTACTAGAATGCAGCCATGACATTTAAATATGAGCATGATGTCCGCAGGGGGACAAGGGAGGGCACTTGCCCCCCCTCCCCCCCTGTATTTTTCTTTTGAGATTGATAATACACTGCAATACCGGCACCGGTCAGTTACATCCTATCCCTGTTTCTCTCTCCTGACTGAATCTGCAGGGGAGCAGCACATGCTGCCAGCAACTCCCAGCCTGTAGAGATAGCCAACATATCAGGTAAGTGAGGCATGGGGGGCAGCCTACAGATTAGGTAAGTGAGGGATGGGGGAGACCGCCTACAAATTAGGTATTGAGGGATGGGGGCAGCCTACAGATTAGGTAAGTGAGGCATGGGGGGGCGCTTACAGATCAGGTAAGTGAGGGCATGGGGGGCAACCTGCAGATCAAGCAAGTGAGGGCATGGGGGAAAGCCTACAGATCAGGTAAGTGAGGGATGGGTGGCAGTCTACAGATCAGGTAAGTGAGGGTTGGGGGGAAGCCTACAGATCAAGCAAGTGTGGGATTGGGGGCAGCCTAGAGATCAGGTAAATGAGGTATGGGGGGCAACTTACAGATCAGGTAAGTAAGACATGGGGAGGCAGCCTACATATCAGGTAAGTGTGGGATTGGGGGGCAGCCTACAGATGAGGCAAGTGTGGGATTGGGAGCAGCCTACATATTAGGTAAGTGAGGGATGGGGGGCAGTCTACAGATCAAGTAAGTGAGGGATGGGGCAGCCTACAGATCAGGTAAGGGAGGGATGGGGGGCAGCCTACAGATCAGGTAAGTGAAACATGGGGGGGCAGCTTAAAGATCAGGTAAGTGAAACATGGGGGGCAGATTAAAGATCAGGTAAGTGAAACATGGGGGGCAGCTTAAAGATCAGGTAAGTGAGACATGGGGGGCAGCCTACAGATCAGGTAAGTGAGGGCAAGGGGGGTGCAGCCTAAAAAAATGGTGTGTCTGACTTCTGTCCATCTGTGGGAGGTCGGGTGCGGTCGCATGGAGTAGGAGCTTGCAATCCAGCTCCAACTCAGCGAGGCTGAGGTTGAAAAGAAGCAGGAACTTTGCACAGAAAACAGTACAGACGTGGAGCAGTGTGGAGATATGGTGATATAATAGTGGAATTAATCATCAAAAGAGAGGCTTGAGCTGTAGCTTGTGAAAACCTTGTAAAAAAAAAAACACTTGCAGTATTGAGAACGGAGAAAAGTGAGCAGCAGACAGGAGGCATGCTGAGCGGCAGTCCGGCTGTAAAGCTGGGCTGGGCACCTGTGTGTAACAGGCTGAGAGGAAGCTGTGAAAATCAAAAAATAAATCAAAAAAAATTTTCTTCAAGTTATTTGTCAGAAGTTATATGCCTTAAGCTCTACGAAAAGCCTTGAGAAAAGCTTTAAAAAAAAAAAAACGGAACTGGAGCAGTGAGGCAGCAGCTTTCAATTGGAACAGTGAAATTGCGAGCAGTGCTGGATGGTGTCAGCAGCAGGTGAGGCATAATATTATAAACTTCTGATATTCATTAAGCCTTTGATAAAGCCCTGTGCACTCAGTGTATTCAGCATAAAACAGCAGTGTAACGGCAGTGTATCAGAAGGCATAACAGGAATGTTACAAACTGTGTTACAAGCTGTCACAAAGTGAATAACAGAATTTAATAGTGCTGTTATGGTGTTCAGGTTGTACTGAGGCTGTTTAAAGTAATTAACCCAGTGAGATCTGGAAAGCAAGTTAAGCTGGTAAAGTTGGAAAAAATCTTAAAGTTTCATACCAGGAGGTATAAATGGCACCAGCTAAACAAATGAAATTAACAGATACTGTCAGACTAAGCAAGAGAGACCGTGATAAGCAGGACCAAGATGGTGCAACCGCCTGCTCACATGAGGAGGAAACTATAGAAGCAATTATAGTGGAAGAAGAGCTATTGGAACAACCGGTCTCTGAAAGGAAGCTATATAAGATGTTACAAAACTTAAGAATTACATTGCAAGAAGATTTGTAAAAAAATATTTCAGACATACATAAAGAAGTGGTGGAATTGGGTGAGCGCACAGGGCAATTGGAGGTTAAAACAGAAAATGTATGTACCTCTCATAATGCACTGATTGACAAAATACAAAACATGGAGGATGAACATAAGCAGTTAAAATATAAAATGGTTGTGATTGAAGATCAGTCACGTCGCAGCAATGTACGTTTAAGAGGAATAGCGGAGTCAGTCAGTGTGGAGGAACTGTCAGAATATATTAAAGGCCTATGTGAGAAAATTGTAAAACATTGTGAGGAATCCGCATGGGAGCTGGCTCGCGTGCATCACCTACCAAGACCTCAGTACCTTTCAGTAGATAAACCACAGGATGTAATAGCGAAATTCCATTATCCAAAATCTAAAGAGTTGCTGCTGCAGTCAGCAAGAAAGAAGCCTAGCCTCCCTGCTCCTTACAAAGATGTTCTGATTTTTGCTGATCTGTCCGTATTAACTATAGCAAGGAGAAGAGAATTTGCGGAGTTCACAAAAGTATTGAGATACCAAAAAATATCATACCGTTGGGGCTACCCGACTAAACTGTTGATTTGGCGGAACAGAGCATTACATGCAATAAAAGAACCAGAAGAAGCGAGGAATAAATTAAAAGAATGGGGAATGTTAACAAGACAGAATGGGAATTCAAATAAAGCAGAAAAGAAAATACAAGCAGAATGGACGGTTGTTGGCACACCTGGTTATAAAAGCTTAGATGTTGCAGAAACTGTAAAGTGAGGTTCAGGGCTTTAACCCCTTAAGGACACATGACATGTGTGACATGTCATGATTCCCTTTTATTCCAGAAGTTTGGTCCTTAAGGGGTTAAAAAAATATTATTTTTTTTTAAATTTATTTTTTTGGAATAGATATCTATGATCTCACGTTACTTTAATTAAAGTTGACTATAGCAAATTAAGTAGTATGCCAACACCAGTTTAATGTGCATAAAATTAATGGCCTTTTGCTCCCTACAAGTGGTGGTGGTGGGGCTTTAAGGGTTTCATGACGAACAAAATACTAGCGCTTGAAAAGAATAATCAAGAAATAATAGTCTGCAATACGCTATAGTACACGAATTAGGGTTGTGCTTAGCGAGTAAATGTAGTAGTCGGCTGCCCAGGGCAAGAAGGATAGCATAACAACTATTCATGTTGTTTTTTTTTGTTGTTTTTGTTTTTTCTTTTCTTTTTTCTCTCTCCTTCCCGTCTGTTTTTTTTTCTCCGTTATTAAGATTGATGTAAATAAATGTAACAGTTACAAATATAGATTTATAGTAAACCTTGGGTAACCCTTGGGTAACAGTTACAAATACACATTTCAAATAATAGCTTGGGTAAAACAAAAAGGAAAATATAAAAATTAGGTATATTTAGTAATAAATTAATTATAATTAAAAAGTGAGAGAGGGAAGGGGGGGGTGGGAGAGGGGAAATGTGTATGATAGATTTTTTTTGGTTTTGACATTTGCTACTAGCTTGGCCTCGCATGGAGTGGGTTGTTTTACACACGCCCCCTGGCCGTTACAGGAAATATGGGTATTCCTGAACAGGCCATTAATTTATCCTTTTCAATAGGGTGTATATGTACTTGATGGGGTTTTTTTGTGGTTTTTCTTTCTTGGTTGTGATTTTTTTTTATTATTACTTGTGTTTTATTTTTTATTTTTTATTATTTGAAGTCAGAGAGTATTGCTGGTTATTCTAGTTTTCTTTCTCTCAAGTGGAAGCACAGCATAAATATTAGGAATACACAGGTAATTAATAGTGACTTAGGCCCAAATATGGTGAAAGTTTTAAGTGTTGTAAAGATGCAATTGAAAAATAAAAACACATAAAAAGTATCTATGGATACAAGATTTAGAATATTTACCATGAATGTTAATGGATTATATAGTCCACATAAGAGACGGTTGGTGCATCAGGAATTGAGGAAATCTGAGGCAGCTGTAATATGTTTACAGGAAACACACTTCAGATCTCAAGAGGCCTTTAGATTAAAAATAAGACAATACCCACAGGAATTTCATGCATATTCAGCTAATAAAACTAAAGGAGTAGCAATTTTAGTACATGCAGATTGGGGTTTTCAAGTGAATATACAATATACAGATGAGGCGGGACGGTTATTAATATTAGTAGGCTCCTTGAACGGGATTGAAATTACATTGGTCTCTTTATATGCCCCAAATACTTTCCAGATAACATTTATAAAGGCAGCATTAAAAAAAAATTTGGAACTGCGTGTGGGCCATTTGATAATATGTGGCGATTATAACACAACTCTAGATCCAACACTGGATATCTCTAGAACAGAAGAAAAAAGCCCTCATCCCTTGGCCGTTAGTAATAGTGAGAAACTAAGGAAATTGATCAATAATTAGGACCTAAATGACACCTGGCGATGTCTCTATCCATCGGGTAAAGATTATACGTTTTATTCTTCTGCACATATGACATACTCAAGGTTAGATATGTGCATAGTAGATAAACCTACTTTGAAAAATATATTAGAAGTGCACATCGGCCTTAGAACTTGGTCAGACCATTCACCGGTTATCATTACATTTCAAGCTAAATATTCGGGACGGGGAATGGGGTCGTGGAGAATGAACGAGGCAGTGTTGGACGATGATACACATTTTTTCGAAGCTAAGGAGGCACTCATTAAATATTTTCAGGAAAATGACAAGGATGATATTGCAGCCTCCTCGTTATGGTTGGCACAAAAGGCTGTAATGAGGGACTTTTTTTTATAAAATCAGGGGCTAGCAGTAAAAAGAAAATGGATGCTGAACATTTAAGATTACTTCAGGCACTATCCAAATTGGAAGAGGAAAATAAACTTAAACCAAATAGATTGTATGGTAGTCAAATAGCTAAAGTAAGAAAGGAACTCAATGTATTGGCATTAGCAGAAACAGAAAAATATATGAGAGCATTAAAATTGAAATTTTATATTCATGGCAATAAAGCAGGAAAATGTTAGCTAATATGCTAAAAACAAATTATCTTCAAACAAAAATCCCCTATATGATCTCGACGAATAATTGTAATTTTTTTAACCCAAAAGATATTATAGCTGAATTAGCAAGTTATTATAGGAAACTTTATAATTTAACGGAAGACTCAAATATATTACAGCCTTCTAGCTCTGAAATAGAGACATTTTTGGAGGAAATAGATCTTCCTAAAATTTCAGTGAGTCAACAACCGATGTTGGTGGAGCCATTTATAGAAGACAAAATAAGCAAAGCTATATTGGCTCTTCCCAAACATAAAGCACCAGGGCCAGATGGTTTTTCTAACTATTATTATATCAAAATGGAACCGATCTTGACACCATTTCTTACAAAGTTTTTTAATAGCTTTAAAACACCAAATGCGATACTGCTGGAAATGTTAGAGGCATTTATAGTAACCCTTCCTAAGCCTGGTAAATCATCAACAGAATGTGCTAACCTCAGGCACATTTCACTCCTAAATGTAGATATAAAAATATGTGCTAAAGTATTGGCATCTCGAATAAAACCGATCCTATTGGGGCTTATTTCAGAGGAGCAAGCTGGTTTTGTTTCAGGTAGACAAGTAGAGGATAATACAAGAAATTATATTATTCTTATAGAATGGGCAAACATTAATAATCACCAAGGGATTTTGCTTGCTTTGGACGCTGAAAAGGCGTTTGATCGTTTGAATTGGGGTTATATGGAGCATGTCCTCCAGAAATACAATTTTCCACAATCCTTTGTGAACAATATTACGGCATTATACTCAAAACCATCAGCGAAGGTTATGAATACTGGTTTTATATCCTCTAAATTTGAGATCTCATATGGAACATGCCAGGGGTGCCCACTTTCCCCATTAATTTTTATAATAACCTTAGAGCCCTTGATTAGACACATACAACATCATGCTGGTATATGTGGGTTAAATACCCCGATTGGGGAACAAAAATTAGCTCTTTTTGCTGATGATGCACTTTTATTTGTAACAAAACCTAAAGAATCATTACCGTATTTAGTAAAACTGTTGGAAAGATTTAGCATGATCTTCGATTATAAAAATAATGTTAAAAAAAAAACCAGGCGTTACCGTTGGGTGTACCTAAAGCAGAGATAAATCAATTAGCAGGTACTTACTCGTTCGATTGGCGCAAAGATTTTCTAACATACCTGGGGATAAAACTTACTAAAACGAGCTCTCTTTTAATTAAGCACAATCATATTCCTGTATTACATAAATGAAAAGATCAGCTAGAAAACTGGGGGCTTTGGGGACATCTTTGTTAGGGCGTGTACATACAATTAAAATGATGGCCTTACCCCATATATTGTATATTTTTCGAACTATTCCTATGGCTGTGCCAAAAAATGTATTAAAAAATTTCAACATATGTTTAACATGGAAAAACAAAACGCCAAGGGTGGCAGCTAGGCTTACAGAGCTTCCATATCTACAAGGCGGATTGGGTATTCCTAATATTATTAAATATTATCAGGCATCTATGTTGTCCTATGCTTTGGCAGTACTTTTCCGTTTAAATTCACCAGTATGGTTAAAACTGGAACAAGCATGCGCTAAACCCTATTTAATAGAAAAGCTTTTATGGAAGACCTTAATGAATGGGTCAATAGGCAAAAACATGCTTTCTACGACAAAATTAATGCTCTATCATTGGTCAAAATGGACTCCTAAATTGCTAAAAGGTGTAAAGCTATTAGTCTTAGCACCATTATATGTAATAAAGTACTTTATACAAGATTTAAATTTGAATACTTGGGAAACTAATGGCATTAGTAAAGTGCATATGTTATATAATGAGGTAGGGCTCAAATCGTATTCTAGTTTGCAGGCAGAGTTTGCCCTTCCGAATAAAGAGGTATTTTCGTATTTAAGGATCAAGAATTTTTTGTTAGAAAATAAGCTGTTAAAATTAGATATGGCCTTAGTGACTTGGTTGGGTAAATTCTGTTTGAACCCTAATATGGAGAGTAAACCTCTTTCAATATGCTATAAAAGCCTTTTATATGTAAATGGGGAAGAAAAGTTGCCTTATATGATATTATGGGAACGAGACCTATTAAAAACCTTTGATCTATTCCATTGGTATCAAACTATAAAAATTACTAAACAAATCTCACAGCCTTACATATTGGGAAGCTTATAGCAAAATATTAATGCGTTGGTACTTAGTTCCCGCAAAAGTGTCTCGAATGTATGAAGCTTCCTCTGACAGGTGCTGGAGGTGTCAAAGGGAGAAGGGAACTTTATTACATATTTTTTTTTGGGATGCTCTCGTCTTGTACAGTTTTGGAACAATATTAAATTATTAATTCAAATTTTAATGGATACAGTGATACCAAATTTCCCCGATTTCTATCTTTTACATATATACCAAGAGTGGAGTCGAATAAAAAATAATGTAGTTATTATTCATATATTAATCACTGCAAAAATAAGCATTGCTCAAAATTGGAAAAAAACAATCCCACCAAATATCTTGGAAGTGCAGGAAAGAGTAGACAAGACTTATCAATATGAGAGAATAGTAAATAAAATAGAAGGAAGAGAAGGTGGCCATGAAAAAGCATGGCAAGATTGGTTAGCATATAGGTGTAAGGTATAAATAGAGGTTATAGCAAAAGGAGGAATAGACTAAAACAGATATGAGGTTAAAGCGTGTACATTATTGCATATTAATGAATAATTGATAGGGTATGACTGATAGGGTATGACTACAAAGCTGAGAGATTTAAGTAAAAAAATTGTTAAAACTGTTAAAACAGGACGAATATGCTGGGCATTCCGCTTGTGAGTAAGAACTAATGGTCAATGTCAATTATTTTTACTTTGCATACTTGTATAAGTTGAATATAAGGATTATAAATGAAATTAAGGCAATAGCAAAGAAAAGCAAAATCGAATTTATTTTATTTATGTATTTTAATTTTATTTAATTTCATGTTATTGTGTTTTATTATTGTTTATAACTTATGTTGTTTTTCTGTGTATGTAAGAAATGAAAATAAAAAAATTAACAATGAAAAGGGGGCGCTTACAGATCATGTAAGTGAGGGCATGGGGCAGCCTACAGATCAAGCAAGATTGGGTTTGGGGGGCATCTTACAGATCAGGCAAGTGTGGGACTGGGGGGCAACCTACTAATTAGGTAAGTGAGAGATGGGGCAGCCTACAGATCAGGTAAGTGAGGCATGGGGGGCAGCTTACAGACCAGGTAAGTAAGACATGGGGGGCAGCTTAAAGATCAGGTAAGTGAGACATGGGGGGGCAGCCTACAGATCAGGTAAGTGAGGGCACAGGGGGGGTGCAGCCTACAGATCAGATAAGTGTGAGATTCAGGGGGCAGCCTACAGATCAGGTAAGTGTGGGATTTGGGGAGACAGACAAAAATTAGGTAAGTGAGGGATGGGGAGCAGCCTACAGATCAGGTAAGTGAGGGCATGGGGGTGCTTACAGATAAGGTAAGTGAGGGCATGGGGGGCAGCCTACAGATCAAGCAAGTGTGGGTTTGGGGGGCAGCTTACAGATCAGCCAAGTGTGGGACTGGAGGCAACATACAAATTAGGTAAGTGAGAGATGGGGGCAGCCTACATATCAGGTAAGTGAGGCATGGGGGCAGCCTACAGATCAGGTAAGTGAGGCATGGGGGCAGCTTACAGACCAGGTAAGTAAGACATGGGGGGCAGCTTATAAATCAGGTAAGTGAGACATGAGGGGCAGCCTACAGATCATGTAAATGAGGGATGGGGGAGACAGCCTACAAATTAGGTAAGTAAGGGATGGGGCAGCCTACAGATCAGGTATGTGAGGGATGGGGGTGCTTACAGATCAGGTAAGTGAGGGCATGGGGGGCAGCCTACAGATCAAGCAAGTGTCGGATTTGGGGACAGCCTACAGATGAGGCAAGCGGGGGATTTGGGGCAGCCTACAAATTAGGTAAGTGAGGGATGGAGGGCAGTCTACAGATCAGGTAAGTGAGGGATGAGGGACAGCCTACAGATCCAGTAAGTGAGGGATGGTGGGCAGCCTACAGATCAGGTAAGTGAAACATGGACGGGCAGCTTAAAGATCAGGTAAGGGAAACATGAGGGGGGCAACTGAAAGATCAGGTAAGTGAGACATGGGAGGAAGCCTACAGATCAGGCAAGGGGGCAGCCTACAGATCAGATAAGTGTGAGATTGGGGGGTAGCCTACAGATCAGTTAAGTGTGAGTTTGGGGGAGACAGCCTACAGATCAAGTAAGTGAGGGCATGGGGGGGTGCTTACAGATCAGGTAAGTGTGGGATTGGGGGCAGCCTACAGATCAGGTAAGTGAGGCATGGGGGGCAGCTTACAGATCAGGTAAGTGAGACATGGGGGGCAGCTAACCCCTTAAGGACCAAACTTCTGGAATAAAATTGAATCATGACATGTCACACATGTCATGTGTCCTTAAGGGGTTAAATAACTGGTGTGTGAGACATGGGGGGATAGCCTACAGAACATGTAAATGAGGGCATGGGGGGCAGCCTACAGATCAGGTAAAGTGTGGGATGGGGAGGGGCAGCCTACAGATCAGGTAAGTGTGGGATTGGGGGCAGCATACAGGAAGGGTCAGCAAGGAGCATGAAGGTAAAGTAGGAGAAGGAACAGAAATGAGCAGAAAAGGACAGCAAGGAGCAGGAAGGGTCTGCAAGGAGCAGAAAGAGTCAACAAGGAGCAGAAAGAGTCAGCAAGGAACAGGAAGGGGCTGCAGGAAGGGGATGCAAGAAGCAGGAAGGGGTAGTAATGGTCTGCAAAGGGCAGGAAGGGACAAAAGGAACACAAAGGTAAAGGAGCAGAAAGAATCAGAAAAAGCATAAAAGGAAAGTAGAAGAAGGAGCACAAAGGGCCAGCAAGGAGCTGGAAATGGCAGCATGGAGTAAAAAAGGAGCAGGAATGAGCTGGAAGGGGCAGAAGGAGCGCAAATGTAAAATAGGAGAAGGAGCAGAAAGGAATAGAAATTAACCGGAAGGGTCTGCAAGGAGAAGAAAGGGTCTGCAAGGAGAAGACATGGGCAGGAAGGGACAGAAAAAGCACAAAGGTAAAGTAGCAGAAATAATCAGAAGGAGCACAAAGGTAAAGTAAAAGAAGGAGCAGAAAGGGCCAGCAAGGAGCTGGAAAGGGCAGCAAGGAGTTGAAAGGAGCTGGAAGGGGAACAAAGGTCAAGTAGGAAAAGGAGCAGAAAGGGACAGAAGGAGCAGGAAGGTAAAGGAGCAGAAATAATCAGAAGAAGCACAAAGGTAAAGTAGGAGAAGGAGCAGAAAGGAACCTCAAGAAGCAGAAATGGCAGCAAGGAGCAGTAAGGTAAAGTAGGAGAAGGAACAGGAAGGAGAAGGAACAGAAATGAGCAGAAAGGGGCAGCAAGGAGCTGGAAGGGGCAGAAAGAGCACAAAGGTAAAGTAGGAGAAGTTGCAGAATGGGGCTGCGAGGAGCAGAAAAAGAAAGGAGCAGAAGGGCACCAAAGAAGCAGAAGGTAGCAGAAAGGTAAAGGAGCAAGGAGGAGAGAATACAGTGTCAGAAGAATAAGAAGACTGTCAAATGAAGAATAAGAAAAGGAGATTGGAGCAAGAAGGACAAGTGAAGTAATCCCTTCACTTTATTCTTTACACCACATCATAAGGCTTTGGAACCTGGACCTGGTAGGGGAACTCTGGACCTTCTCATCTCCCCAGGTAAAAAAAAAATCTCAGTGTTAATGTGTCTGTTAATGTGTCCGTTGAGTAGAGGTGTCGCTGATTGGCTAGAGCGGTCAGCTGGCACTCTAAGCCAATCAGTAGCTCCCCATTCATAAAAAAGGAAAACATTTTTATGAACTGGGAACTAGCGATTGGCTTAGGGCATCAGCTGACTCTAGCCAATCAGTGGCACCCTTTTGCCGCTCCACTTCATGACACTGTCAAAAAGGGGCCAAACATGGATGTCATTATAATTATGTCCACCCCTGGAAAAATTCCTGCAGACACCCATGATTATGAGTCCGCAGTTTAACAATGGTTTCAAACCTTTTCTGCACCCATCATTCAATGGAATAAAAATTTCCAAGACACCATTTTTATTTATTTTTTTACCTTCACCAGAAGTATATAACCGTGACCTTTATTTGACATCTTGCTAGAGAGATACGTACTTGCAATGGCACACTCCTTGTGAACGGGTAGACTCCTTACCTGACAGAATGGTCTGACCCCTTAAAGTGAGGGGTAGGGGCAAGAGGGCAGTGTCATGGTGCTTGGAGTGTTCCTCGCAGTGTGTGTGTGCGTGTCAGTGTGCTATCTACAGTTCCTCTGTACGTGATGGTAAATGGGGAATAGCAGATTTATGGACATTGGTATAAGGTATTGGTATAAGGACATTGGTATAAGTTAAAAAGAAACCACTGTATAAAATGATTGTTTAATATGTTGCTTTACATTTTAATATATGATCATTTGTTATTCTCACAGTGACTTACTTCATATGATTGTCAAGTTTTGTTAGTTAATGATCATCATTATAGTCTGACAGTCACTTTATATGATTGTCAGGTTTTTTGCTGGTTAATTATCATCCTTCTAGTCTGAGCTACTTCTTTCCTGCATATTATAAAGACATTAGCAACACTGGTTGCAGCCTACGTGCTAGTTAGTGGGGGCAGTAACCTTTGCTTGTTGATTTTTTTCCCTCAGTGATGTCAAGGGATGTCAAAGGAGCAAATACACCCTCAGTGCTTTTTAAACCAACATAGTTTGCCCATTTCAATTTTGAAAAGTTGTATATATACTAATATAAGCCACAGCATATCAAACTTTTTTTTTTTTTTTGTTCATGTTAGTTTCTATTTAAGAATTCATAAAAAAAAAAAAAAAAAATGTCAAGCCGAACCAGTGCTATTTATACTTTTATATAACTTTAGTCCATCAAGAATGGGTTTGTGGAACTTTCAGTACTGTCTCTGGCAGTCTAGTTCCCCTAAAATTATTTTAATAAAATAAAAATAATAGTATTTCACATCTTTCTCTTTTTCCAATTGATTAATGGTTTAATATAAATAACATTCATGATGTGGGAAATGTGTGTGTAATCTTGGGAACCTTAACCTAAAAAAACGAACGCTGACAAGTAATGTATTTGTTTTCATCTCTGCACTTGGGTGAACTAATGAATTCAAGTGCCAAATGAACTAGAGTATTATATGGCTACAGGGTTTCTTTGCATGACCAAAGGTGGCTATTTCATGAGCTCAAGCAGAAGTGATTGAAAATTGAGAAAATGATTAATTCACCTGCATTCATTAGAGGATAATATGAATAGCTTCATGTTTATAATCTACATGCTTTAGAAAGCAAATCAAACTGTGGGACACCTTTAATTAAGTCTATAGCCAAGAAATACAAGAAGATGTTCATGACACATAATAAAAATGCCTGGAATGATCTTCATGAAAGGACCAGTAAATGGACCCAGAACACGTCATCTCAACGAAGCAGTCTGGGGGCAGTGACCCTGTGGTTTTAACCATGCAATGTAAAACATTGCAGTTTTATAGAGCCTACAATGCTTATGCCTACACATTATGCAATGTGTCTACCAGGCACTTTAATGCTGAGAATCGAGTAATATGAACTTCTCAATTAAATGCATGTTCACTAGCCTCTCAGCGTTTCCCTATTTTGATGATCTTGATGATCTCAGCTAAAGAGGTGGAATGGCAGGATGGAGGCAAGCACAGCAAGGGTTTAAAATGTAAGTGAAACTCACCTTTCAAACCCTCACAGGTGTGAGTACGGTAAATAGGTATATTAACCCCTTAAGGACCAAACTTCTGGAATAAAAGGGAATCATGACATGTCACACATGTCATGTGTCCTTAAGGGGTTAAGATACATGTAATAAGCACGTGATTTTATTCCTTATGCTACTGTATTTCTTTAAATGCCAAAGGCAACAACATCTTTCTGATGTATAATGGGCAACAGATGCAAAACATAGAATGGATGAATATGTTGCTAAGCTGAAAAACTATATGAACCATAGTGAGATGATAAAGTAGAATTATTATTATTGCATAAGTAGGATTTTATACCCGGAGTCATGTCTGACAATCCTGAATTGTATGAATCTCGCTTACATTGATGAATCAGCTATTTGCATCTGGTTTGCTTCGAGGTTTTGGTCTCAAGATAACATGCTAAAGCACTGACATGTACTTTAAATATTTTATTGTAATAATTCAGGGTTTAATTTAATATTGTCTTACATTAGATTTCCCTTTTGTTTCTTCAAGTAAGCTACCCCCATTGTTTAATATATATCCATATAACATATATTCACATAATAGAATATATAATATTATCTTCCTCTGACGCTCTCCATCACTAACCCTTATACTAATGTAACAGACTGCTATATTTTGCGGTTTTGCTTTAAGTTTGGAGATCTTGAACTTTGCCCTTTCCCCTGTCATGTGAGGAGGAAACTGAAACCGGTTTATTGTACTACTACTAATGTTTTGGACTTATGATGTCTGTAATTTTATGAATATCGTATTCATAGAAAGCCAAGCTGAGGCTGTCAATTTTCCTGGCTAGTTCCTGCAGGGTTGGCACTCCCCCACTCCCATCTCACTCCAGCCTAATATCAATGCAAACCTATCCCTCCGTCCCTTTCTCCCCTTCTTACCAGCCCACCCATCTCTTCATCTCACCACATAATTCTATCACTGCCACCCATCCATCCCTTCCTCTCTCCTCATCTTCCTATCATTCCCACACATGCCTTCTGTGAAGGAATACCCCTTCACCATTCAGCTAATTGCCATCACCGTTCAGCTATTTGCACTCCCTGCTATTAACTTCCCTCAGTTATTCGTTTCTTTTTATGGCCATTTGTTAAATTGTTCGTTTTACCGAACGGAGACCACCCTGGGACTAATTAGAACGTGGAACACTATGTATCAATACGAAAACCGCAGACTAATTGAATGCTCCTAGCTGGCCGCCATTTCGTGCATACGAATACACGTGGTGAGAACAATGGGTGGCGGCCATCTTGTCTCCCGAACGCAGCCAGTGGGACTTGGTCGTCGAGTGCCTGGAACAGTTTTTGGCAACACACTCGCATGAACCCCGGTCTATATGGAACTCTGCTACGTTCTATTTCCCAGCACTTTAGACGAACGGCGTTCGGGAGTTTGAAACAGACGAATGCAAGGAGCATTCTGCACGAACCATCTTTATTCTATCTATTGCGGTTTTCGTATGAATCTCCACGAATGGTGACCGGCTCTTGCTACAAATCCTCTGGAACTGTTTCTCGGATTCAAGCTCGTGGCTGACCGGTTAACTCTCTCCATGGTGCCGTTCGGGAACTCCGGAACGGATTTGGCTGAAATTTGGATATGTTGCTTCCACAGATACAAACTACCCAGAGATGTGACTTTTGTGGGGGGTTTATGTAGTTTTGGGGTATTTCTGAAAATCTTGAAAATTTTTACTTTTTCTGACCAGAAGATTATTGAGTTTAGTATGTTCTCAAAACTCAATTATCTCGCTGGCTCAGAGGAGGAGTTATGTACTGTATAAATTGGATGCCTGTTTTCCCATTATACAAGTCTTGTCCCAGCATTAAGCTTTGGCTCATGTGTGGGTTATTATGCGACATCAGCGATATTGGAACCTTTGGATTATTGGCCTTATTTTATGGAATAAGGGAATGCAAGACGGTGATAGCTACTCAGACCATCACACCTTCTTCTCTCCCCATTCTCTTATCTCTCCAATGCATCCCTTCCTCTCTATCCCATCCTCCTATCTCTCCCAAACCTTCACCTCACCCCATCCTTCCTATACTTCTATCCCTCTCACCCCATCCTTTCACCACTCCAAACCTATCCCTCTCTCTTTTAATCACACTCAAACATATATCCCTCTTCCTATAACTTCGAGCCATACTTCCATCTCTCCCACGCCCCTATCATTTTCAACACATTCCTCCCTCTCTCCCCATCCTCAGATCATGTCCATCCCTCCAACTATACACTTCTTCTCTGCAGCCTTCTATCATTCCCACACCTTAACTTTCTCATAGCACACTCATTTGCTCACATGGCCCTCACAGATACCAAAACACAGCAACACACAGCAATACTACCCTCTCACAGCTATCCACACATCATTAAAAGCAACTCAAACATATCACTCTTGTATATTCACACAGCCTTCCACATAGCCACACATTCACACACAGACATACACAACAATTATAGCCAATCCACACCTTCACGAAACAAAGTAACTTCTAGCACACAGCCTTCTAAAAAAATATTCCTGGGTGCACACCCTAATGAAATGTGCTGTGCATGCCTATGTTTATTCCTTGTCCTCTCATTGAATCAGGGATTAAGTCCATTAGGTTAAATGAGCAGACCACAACAAATCAAAGAACAGAGTCAAATTCTTGGAGGTAAAGGAAAGTTCCCCATCATCTTAAAACTTCACCAGCTACCACTGCCATAACGTAAGAAAGATTTCTAGCTGTTAGGGGCAACTAAGCCATTACATTACAGCCAATCACATCTATCAGTGGTTTTTCAGCTCCTGATAAGCCATTTAACTGATGTGATTTAATTACAACAGTTAAAGGCCTATCTGAAGAAGAACTATATCTGTTTTCAAATATCGACTCCAAAGCCTATATTTTACATTAAAAATATAAGCTTTGGTAATTCAATTCAATTTAATGGATGCCAAACGACTGTAAACTGGACCTGTTGGATTTGGCAGTTTTTTTTACTATTTGTTAGCTGCTAGTACAAACATTTAAAAAAAGACGCAGGACAAATAGTTAAAAAAAAACTTATGGGGGGCAATTTGACCCAAATATTAATATAAGCAAGATTTTAAACCTTCCTTATGTTCCACAGTGAACCGGTGGCTGATCGATGGCATAAAAGACTAGCTACAGCTGCCCAGTTACTAATACAATACAGTAGAACCTGGTATAGGACCCCCCCCAACCCCCCCCGAAATCCCAAGTAAAGAATAAACCAAGGATAGAAAGCCTCCTCCCAGTACCCCAATGGGGAAGTTGCAAGTATATTATTTAAAGGGATACTCCAGGCACCAAGACCACTTCTGCCCATTGGAGTGGTCTGGGTGCCAACTCCCACTACCCTTAACACTACTCTTAACCAAAAAGACAGGGAGGGAACATAGGACTTCCCTGGGTTATTATTGATATTAGAGCCACCACCACTACCAGAGGGTGGGGGCACTGGGGGGACCCTGTGGCCCTCCAACTTTATTGATTAGTTATAGCCCCACTGTGGAGTATGAGAGGCCATCCAAAGCATGAAAGGCATTGCATGTGGGGACCTGAGAGAGTACCTTATACTATGGGGATTATATTGCCTCCCTATTGGCTTTTATTTTAATGTCTTTTTAATGAGAAACAAGTTTAGTCATTAAAAAAGGCAGATAAATGTGCTTGCAAGGCACAAATATCAGCAGCTTTATTTCGAACAGCGAACTGGTTTATATAACTTGGTTACTTAAGTTTTAGATGGCTTTAAATGTCACAAAAACAAATCATCCAAAATCAGTCAATATTTATTTGCAGACAAAACAATGAAATTGAGGAGTACATGTTTGCACTAATAACATTTTTACAATAACGATAAAAACAAAACTGAACTGCAATACATTTTAAAGAAAAAAACAAAACAAAAATGTGTTTTAGTCACTATAGATTTACCAAGTTTCAAGCAGAACATTAACAACTATGTATAAAATAAGTCAGAACAGAATCAGCTTCTTTAACCCCTTCCCAACCGCGGACGTCCAACAAAAAACAGTCCTTAAGGACCTCAGATGTACCTAATACGTCCGCGGCTATTTTGAGCGCTGGAATTGATTGTGATCGCTTCAAGCCGATATGATAGTATTACAGCGATACCATACGTGCCATCGTGCAATACCTCTCATTTCTGCCGGGCACCCGGAGAGCACCTGGTGATCACTCCCTCCACTCCCACACTTGCGGGTTGCTCCACGTGGCACCCGGCAGTTAAGCAGAGCATCGGAAGCCATCGGGCACGCTTCCGATGCTCTGCATGTGCTGAGTGCCTCGAGGGGTCTAGGCACTCAGTGAAGAATTAAAAAGTAAATAAGTAAAAATAAACTAAAATAATTAATATTAACTCCCCTAGCCATGTGGCTCCCAAGATGGCGCTGCCTTTCTAAAGGCAGTGCATCATGGGGCTTCTGGGGGTGTCCCTAGCCTGCCTCATCATAGAGGCAGGCTAGAGTCATCCAAACAGTGCTTGCCCCTATAATAATTTTAGTCTAACTATGATCCCCATTTGTCTGATCATGTCAATATTAGAAATATTGACTCTGATCAGTGTGGATCTCCCTCCCTCACTTCACTTGTGTTTTAGTGAGAGAGGGAGAGAGATCTGTGTTTAAGGTAGTGAGATTTAGGTAGTTTTAGGTAGGGATTTGTAAAATTGTGAGACCCAAAGACTCTTTTCAGAGCCATTAACACCTATTTTGCCAGTGATCACTATAATCACTTGCTCTTGCACAGCAGCACTTTTTTGCTGTCTGTGCCTTTTGTTTGTGAGACCCAAAAGCTCTTTTCAGAGCTCCAGCTGGCAGTGCTGCTGAGGAGTGGGTAGTACCTCATCGCCAGAGGCCAGACATCCCACCCTTCACTGCAAATCCTGGCATCAATGTGGATGTCGCAGGATTTAGCCCTCAGCGGTTTATGGAGGTGTTTCTGGGCGATGATGTATTGGGGAACTAATTTATTTGCCCATCAGTTTCGTGCTGCAAAGCCCGACTCTTTTTTTGCTAAGCAGCAATGGGCCCCCATCGATGTGCCAGAATTGAAAAGATTCTGGGCATTGACTATTCTGATGGGCATCATAAAGAAGCCCTCCATCAGCTCCTACTGGAGCAGTAGCCCCATATCCTCTACCCCAATTTACTCCCAGTGTATATCGAGTAAGTGTTATGAAATTATTCTACATTCCATGCACTTCAGCGACAACAGCCTGTGCCCCCCTAGGGAGCATCCCCAGTTTGACAGGCTGTATAAAATCCACCCCCTGATTACCCACTTTGCTGCCAGGTTTGCAGAGGCTTATACACCTGGAAGGAATATATGCGTGGATGAATCCCTGATGAAGTATAAGGGAAGGCTGGGATTCAAGCAGTATATTCCTTCCAAGCGCTCCAGGTATGGCGTAAACATGTATAAGCTCTGTGATTGTGAGACTGGGTATACTGAGGATTTCCTGGTGTACGAGGGAAAGGATAGCCACCTTGACCCTCCAGGTTGCCCAGAACATATGGGAACCAGTGGCTACGGACGGGGGAAACCTCAGCTCTGCGCCAAGAGGAGCTGTTGGCAGTTAGGTAGAGAGACAAGAAGGATGTGTACCTTCTTACCACCATCCACACTGAGAGCACTGTGGAGGTCTCTGTACATGGCAGAGCTGAGAGCACAAGGAAGCAAGTGTGCATGAAGGCCTATAACTGGCATATGGGTGGGGTTGTTCTGGCAGATCAGCTGCTGCAGCCCTACCTAATTATATGCAAGACAAGGGCCTGGTACAAAAAGGTTGCAATCTGTTTAATGCAGATTGCATCCCACAATGCTTTTTTGTTGTTCAAAAAAGCAAATCCCAGAATGCAACTGACTTTTTTACAATTTCAGCACCAGATCATTTTGTTTTTTTTGTACCATGATGCACCTGCTCCCCAGGCAGTGATGGGAGAGAGCAGAGTTGGGGCTACACATTTTATGTTTAAAATCCCCCCGAATGCGGCAAAGCAGAATCCTCAAAAAAGATGCAGATTCTGTTTTAAGAGGAAGCAGAGAAAATATACTGTATATTACTGTCCTGATTGCCCTGGACAGCCTGGACCAGTGGCGTACTAAGGGGGGGGCGGGAGGGGCGGTCCGCCCCGGGTGCCACTCAGCAGGGGGGTGCCAGGCTCTGTACCTCCTACTCTCCCGCAGCTCCGGCAGACCGGCGCTCAGTTTGTGAGTCAGAGCACAAGGAGGGGATTCCCAGCCTGTGTTCTGACTCACACACTGAGCTGCAGGGAGGCTATTTCGGAGTGTACCAGCAGGGGGCGCAGAGCCAGGTTTCTCCCCCGCGGTCACTCTGTACAGATCCCCTGCACCTGCCTGGGAAGGAACTGCTGCCCATGCACCCTCCTAAATTCCAAATGGTAAGTAACTTTTATACCACCCTCCCTGCCCTATACCCCACCCCCCCACTGCCATTATAACCCCCCTGCCATATACCCCACCCCCCACTGCCATTATTCCCCCCCTGCCCTGTACCCCCTGCCATTATAACCCCCCTCCCTGCCCTATACCCCCTGCCATTATAACCCCTCCTCCCTGTCCTGTACCCCCTGCCATTATATCAACCCCCTACCATTATATCACCACTCCTGCCCTATACCCCCCTGCCATTATACCACCACCCTCCCTGCCCTGTACCCCCTGCCATTATAACACCACCCTCCCTGCCCTGTTCCCCCTGCCATTATACCACCACCCTCCCTGCCCTATACCCCCTGCCATTATACCACCACCCTCCCTGCCCTATACCCCACCCCCGTGCCCTATACCCCCGTGCCCTATACCCCCTGCCATTATATCACCACCCTCCCTGCCCTATACCTTACCACCCCTGCCCTATACCACCACCCTCCCTGCCCTATACCCCACCCCCCACGGCCATTATACCCCCACCCTCCCTGCCATTATAATCCCCCCTGCCCTATACCCCCACCTCCCTGCCATTATAACACCCCCTGCCCTATACCAACTGCCATTATACTCCCACCCCTTTAAGCCCACACCCCCTGCCCTATACTCCCACCTCACTGCCATTATAACCCCCCTGCCATTATACTCCCACCCCTCCTGCCCTATACCCCACCTCACTGCCATTATAACCCCAGAGCAGCCACCAAATGGTGAAACAGACCCTGCTGATCCTGCACCCTCCTAAATGGTAAGGTACTACTATACCCCCCACCCTATAACCCCCCTGCCATTATAACCCCACCCCTCTGCCCTATATCCCCCACCCTCCGTGCCATTATACCCTCCCTGCCCTGTTCCCCCATGAAATATCACACACGAATTTCCAGACCCCAATTTACTTCGACCCACCCAGGCACATACAACTGTTCCCCTACTGTTACATAGACACATTACACACAGGCTCACATTCACAAATTACATATGCAGTCACACACAATGCACATACATACGCTGTCACAAACATTTTTTTACACAAGGGACAAGGACAGATATATTCTGGGAGGCAGTGAGGTTAGTGCGCACCCTGCAGTGAACCGGCAGCTGGGATAAGATGGCATCGTCATCACTACTGGGAGCACAAGTGGGCTGTGCAGGAAGAGCGCCCAGCAGCAACCGTTAATCACCATGGGGAAGATCCAAGAGCAAGGTAGGGAAGCTGGGTGGGCATCTTAATTACTAAATGTGTGTAAGAATGTGATTTTTGTGTGTGTCTGTGATTGTGTGTATCTCTGTCGTTAAGTGTGTGTTTATTGTGATTGTGTGTCTGTGATTAGGTGTATGTCTGGGATTGTGTGTGTATTTATATACACACACAACCACAGATGTACAAGTCTGTGTGTATATAAATGTGTATGTGTTTAGTAGATAGCTCCCTTATTTGGTGTCCTTAAATATGTCAATCCCACATAAGGATAACAAAATGGGAGTTATCTACTAAACAACTGAAAGATTAAAATTAAGTAAAAGGCTTTTAATTTTTTTTTATCTTTTAGCAGTTTAGTAGATAATTCCCTAAATTAATGCTCTTATGTGAGATTTCCATATATAAATATGCCAAATTACGGTGCTCTTTAGATCTAAATATGGCAATCTCACATAGGGATATCAAATAGAGGAGTTATCTGCTAAACAAAGATCGGAGTTTAGAGGTGTCAGCCAGCGCAGAACAGGAAATCTGGGTGGCTAATATGAATTCTATGCAAATGTGTTGTCTGATTGTGTGTATATATTTGTGTATGTGTATATGTGCATACATCTTAGCATTTTGCCAACACTACACACAAGCATATCCAATGCATTCAAACAACACTACAAACAAACACACCTTTAAAACATCACAATGTTGTTGATATAACCACACCACTGCCCTATACTGCCAACACTACACACAAATGCATGCCTGCATTCAAACGCCAACACTACACACCCCTACATTCACTCACACATTTTCCATACAAAAACCCATGCTTACATTTAGATGCACAAACACTGCTCAGTGCTACATTCATTGTAAAAAAAATTGGGTGTTTTTTTTTACATTATAAGGGGCGGGGGGAGGGGGGTGCCATAAGGAGGATCCGCCCCGGGTGCCAAATGCTCTAGGTACGCCCCTGGCCTGGACTCTGCATTGGGGACTGCTTCAAACGATATCACACACTGGTCCCTTTTTAAAACATTTTTTTACATTTAACGTAAAAAAATGTTTTTGTTACGTTTACCCGATGTATGAGGGCATGGGTGTACTCAAGAGGCCGTGCAGAAAACAACCTGGAGTGTTTTCTTGCAATAACCAACGGGCTCTCATAAATCACAGTCAAAAAGCAATGTTTTACCACCACACACTTTCTCTAATTTTTTTGGCTAAAACAGTTGCATTAAAGCACTCCGTATACAGTGCCTTGGGGGTATCTACGTTTCAAAGATGTACACTTTCATGGCAATAAATACAACTGGGATATGTGATAAGCCCCATGCTAAAGATAGGCCTATCAGAAGAAATACTCTCAATTTCAACTCAAATTACAAGTCATACAATTGTAACTGGACCTTCCCAAAAATCCTGGCAGACCTATGCATTGGGGGCATGGGTGTACTCAGGAAACCTTGCAGAAAACAACCTGGAGTGTTTTCTTGCAATAACCAACAACATGGTCCCTTAAATCAAACACAAATGTGTATGTAAAAATGAAAATTGAAAAGTTACCACCACACATTTTCTCCAATTTTTTGACTAAAATGATTATTATTATTATTATTATTATTATTATTATTATTATTATTATTGCCATTTATATAGCGCCAACAGATTCCGTAGTGCTTTACAATATTATGAAAGGGGGGATTTAACTATAAATAGGACAATTACAAAAAACTTACAGGAACGATAGGTTGAAGAAAAATATATAGTTTGATGGGGGTAAATTACATTGGCCGGCTTCAAAAATGTCCCAAATAGGATATGGGTGCATGATGACCAGCTGTGAAAATTCCAAGCTGGAAAACTGGAATGCGCACCCTCCAAATAAGGTCTTTTAGCCCCCAGAGAACCCGACATACCTATACATGGGTGGTATCACTGTACTCAGGAGACGTTGCTGAACACATATTGGGGTGTTATTTGGCAGTAACCCTTAAAGTTCTCCATACATGTATTCTTAAATTGCTATGTGTATCAAAAAAATCACCTATTTTTATTTACTTATTTTTTTAATTTGGCATAGATTGGTGGTAAAATGGTTGCATGAAAAGATTCAAAATACCCCAAGTTTAATACCTTAGATTGTCTTCTTTTAAAAAATATATACATGTGAAGGGATTCCTGAATACATATATTCAGGGATTCCTGACAGAGTTACAATGTAACTTGCGTTGTACAATGTGTTACAATGTAAAGCGTTAATTTTGAAAAGAATTGGTTTGGAAATAGCAAAGTGCTACTTTTACTTATAGCCCTATAACTTTCCAAACAAAGCTAAGAACATGTTAACATTGGGCATTTCTAAACTTAGGACAACATTTAGAAACTATTTAGCATGGGTGTTTTATGCCAGTTGTAGATGCGTAACAGATTTTGGGGGTCAAATTTTGAAAAAGTGTGTTTAAAAAAAATAAAAAAATAAATTAATTATATTTAAAAAAATTATATAGTAAATTATATGGATATGATGAAAATAATGGTATCTTTAGAATGACCTTTTAATGGCGAAAAACAGTATATAATGTGTGGGTACAGTAAATGAGTAAGAGGAAAATTACAGCTAAACACAAACACTGCAGAAATGTAAAAACAGCCCTCGTCCTTAACGGTAAGAAAATTGAAAACTGGTCTGGTCACTAAAGGGTTAACCATTTTAATCACAATTTGTGTTACTTTAACCATGAACTCTGTGTCTGTTTCACCATTTCACACTGTGTGCCAGGCACCTGAAATGATCTCAACTAAAATGCTAACTTGAGAACATTGCTTTCCTATAAAAAGACCAAAGTTTAAAGGGGAAAAAAAAACCCACAACAAAACTTAAAAATAAACTTACTGAAACAGATTATTTTTACTTGAATTTTGTACGCTTTACACTTGTACACTTTAGACTCTTCTAAAAAAGGAAATCTGGAAGCAGATTAATTTTGGTTCAGGAATTCCTGACTGATGATTAAACTGCAATTAAAGTGACAAGGGCATGGCACAAGAGATTCTGTAAGCTCCAAAGCACAGCTTCATGGTATACAGCATCCGTCAAAACTACACACGCAGCCATCCTTACAGCTCTACCATCAAAGATTCATGAAGCAGTATATTCAGTCATACCTTCAACCTTATACAATACAATCTGACATGAGGCAAAGTGGTTTTTGCTCACACAGCAGTATACATTTTATGAAGCATTCAATTTCCTAATAGAGATAAGCATTCACTTGTAACTGAATCTCGCATAAGAAGCTTTACCTGACACCTCATATGGAACATTTTCAAAAAACAACATTTCCACAAAGTTGAAGGACTTAAATTTCCTTAAAGCTTCATATTTCATCACTTAATAATTGTCTGGAACCATATCATAATACAGTTTTATTGTACACAAGAGACTGTGGCAAACACTCATATTTATTTGTGATGGGTCTAAAAAGATGAAATCTCATGGTGGCATTAATATATCTAGAGAGATATTACATTTTTATTTGTTGATGCTGAGTTATTGCTAGGAAAAGTTTGGGAAACAATATGTAGAACTAATGTAACTTTTTACTTGTGCTCCATTCACCTAAAATGAACACGCAGTATCTTTGGCAGATATGGAAGATATATATTGGAAGATAGGTAACATACTGCACGTAGCCCTAAATTTGATGCATACTACTTCTTTATGTCAACGACCATAGGTTTGGACTCCATAGTATATCACCTAAAGAAAAATAATATCTAAAATAGACTTGGAGATTTGTTTACTTACTGCAATTTCTCTGATTTGGGGCCGATTTGGTGATCACACAAATTCCCAAATCCAAGCTGAAATGTAGCCGAATCATGAACCAAACTAGTAGCTCAATGGACAAGGATGCTAGTTTTGATTCGAGATTCAGGATTCCACCCATATTACCAAAAAGAAAAAGAAGGTGATTGATGGGGAAAAGTTAAATGATGGCTAGGGAACAGATACTAACTGTTTAGTAGACATGCTCCCACCCACTGTATGGCGTTTGGGGGCATGAAAAAGGTTGAGAACTAACCTTCTACAAAAGTGTCGATCATATTGACCCCCACTGAATTTTATTGTAATGTTTTTTTTTTATGAATAGCTGGGCTTACAAAGCACATTTATCTGCAGTTTTATTTCATATGGACAAAAAGAATGCTATTGTGGAAATAATAGTTTCCCTTTTAAGAGTTTTTACAGTTACTTGGGGTTTTTCATGTAGATTAAACTTTAGAGAAAATAATCTACCTTTGTTAATATTTATAATGAACATTCACAAGGTTTTGCACAGAACATGCTGCAGGGAATCTTGCAGCAGTAAGTGTCATGGTTATATATAACCCAACACGTAGTGTATGAAATCACCAGAGAGGGACACAGAAAATTAGTCAAGTGTACCGGTCCTTAGAGTGGCCGAGCTGAACAAGCATATTATAATACCAGATAGGAAGCTAATAACAAGCCAGGGTCAAGGGAAACCAGAAATCAAATACATGAAAGACAAAGATAGGTCAAGGAAGCCAGAATAAAGACTGGCCAGGGTAAAGCAGAGCCAAATACTAGAATAGACAAGAGGATAATATGAACGCACTATTGTGACACTAAGGAACCATAACAGGGCACTGTGCACTTGGCAAACCACACTTATATTGGCCGGGGGTGCTATTGTGGTAACCATGTCCCCAAAACATGAGGGGTCGGTGAAATAGAGAAGACGTAATTGATCCCCTGCTGATTTTGAACGTTTGCTCACTGACAAAGAAATGATCAGTCTATAATTTTAATGGTAGGTGTATTTTAACAGTGAGTGACAGAAAAGCACATGTCAAAAAAGTTGTAAATTGATTTGCATGTCAATAAGTGAAATAAGTATTTGATCCCTTATCAATGAGCAAGATAGCTGTCTCCCAAGTTTTATTTATACAGGTAACAAGCTGAGATTAGGAGCACTCTCTTAAAGTTAGAGGCTGCTGGTTTGCAGTGGGGCAGTCAGTGGCTTCAGTAAGGGTCGGGGCCAGCAGTGGGCAGGTTAGGGGGAGTTAAGGACTGTAGCATGGGAAATAGGGGCTGTAGTGAGGGGACACAGGAGCTAATGCCTAAACCAGGGTGAATAGAGGCTGCAGCAGAGGGGCAGGAGAGTTAAGGACTGAAGCAGGGGAGATACTGACTGCAGCGGGGAGTCAGAGTGCAGTGAAAGAATAGGGCAGGGGAAAAAACATTTTTTAATAGGAAAAACTAAACTTAATAAACTTATGTTTTTTCCCACTCTCAGAGGCTTACCTTATATCAAAGATGGGTGGGATCTTAATCCCTTGAGGTCTGGTGTGAGAAGCAGAGGAGGTAGGTGCGGTGTCTGCCGGTTCTCCATAGTATTATTTCAGTGAGTGGGGTCTGATTGGAAGTAGAGAGTATGTGATGTCACATCCCCCGCCCACTTACAAGCTCCGCACAGTATCATAATTGCATTGAGAGCAGCAGATATAGTGACTGCCTATAATGCTGCACTTTACTACCAACAGTAAGCAGCAGCAAAATCCCTCTGAGCAGCCTGAGACATTAAATAATACACATCAAATCGATTAGCAACATGTTAAAATAAATAATGAGACGCAGGGCTGGTGGGCTTGTTGACTGCATTTGACTATTCCTGGTCACACCCAGCTTACCTCGTGTGCACGCCTGCGAGTCTGCGACCATAAACCGATATATGCACACACATGTATTTCCGAAGCAACCACAATAAAGAAGTCTTAATATACACTGATGATGTTACCTAACTCCAGCTCTTGGAGAGAGGACAATTTTCATGTTTGTTTAGTGTATCCAAGATCTGGCTACCCACAGCTAATAGGCGACCAAAGAAATTATTTTTTGAAGCAGACGAAGCATGTCTGGGAGGTGTGTACCCAGTGAACTGGCCAATCTTTCAAAAATTACCCCAGCATTTCCTCATGACTACATTTTATTTATTTATTTTATTTCAGCATAACCTGGGGGAATTCCTCCATCTGTCCCCAATAGACCAGCTTCCACTGCATTAGGGGAAGAAAGCTCAGAAGGAGGAAGAAGGAAGGAGTCAGTATTGATTCTGTTCAATGGTAGCACATCCATTGTGGTATACTTTCATCTGTCCACCAGGTGATAATTTCATCCACTTTTTGTGGCACAAGCAATCCTTAGCTTACAGTGAGTCGTACTATGTGTAACGCATGTATCATGCCCTTATTATAAAGGTGGTCACCTAGGGAGCTGAGTACTTGGGAAAGGCACCAACACCAGATGAACCCGGTAAAAACAAGAAGCCACATGCCTGAAGGCAATATTGATTGCATGTCACATCGGAGAACATTCATGTGATCGTTAGGTCCAATATATTCCATACGGAGTATAGTTTATATGTTTACAATCTAAAGCTGCCTTTTGGTAGATTCTTTGTACAATTATTATTATTTGGTATTTACATAGCACCAACATATTTCATAGGGCTGTACAACAATGCAGAACATTTTTATCTTTATAATCATCTCAAAATATTATAATTACTATAAGCTTGATTTTAGCACCTTGTTGAGGTACAGAGACCTATTTGCGAAAAATATTTATGTGCAATAATCACACTCCGCTTCCATTGTGGCAACTTGTATATGTTTTTCGTTGGGACTGAACTGGGTGAAAATGTTAAAATACTGTGTTACTAATGTATCATTCATGATATTCTATATTTCAAAATCTCATCAAAAACTTTCATAAAAAAAATCAAAAGATGATAAGAAAGGATGAGTATGCTTAGCATGAGATTTTTATTACTTGCAGGATATGCGAAACAAGTAAATCAGTAATATAAAATCAGCACTTTGGTCGATATAATCCCATACAATCCTAACATATTGGTCTGCTAATACAATATGACCGTCAAATCCATCTAACTTTTATTCTTCTGCAATGACATATTTAATAAATGTCAATTTATAATGCAAGTGTGGTATTTTCGTTCCTCAAGTTAACCGTTAAACTGGTTTAAGCGTTTTTGTGAAATCTAAGCTATACATTTCATTTACAAGTAGAAAGATAATGTAATTGTCCAGCAGAGTCTTTCTGTATTAAAAAGATTTATCACAGATGCACTCTTCTACAGCTGATTGCGGTTTTAAGTTGCAATAAATAAACTTCATACCACATAATGAAATGTGATTTTCAAATGAAAAATAGTTTCTGTCATCAACTTAATATTCTTTTAAGCTACTAGCAAACGTCTGCATGAGGTCCAGTAAATAAAACATTTTTCTCAGTACACTAAATCGATGTTTTTAGAGATGTAACTGCAATTGGTGGTGGAAACACGATTGGAAAGTTCTGCATCTACCTTTTACACCTATATCAATGCGATGGATTGAATGTGTTAAAGATGCTCTGTACTATGGAGATACTGGTCCATCATCTACAACAATTGTTGCAATGCTCCATAGAAATATTTTAATATAAACATTGTCTCATACTCCTATAACAACATACATACTGTAAAACTTGCCCATTGAAGCACAACCATTACGGTTTCCAGAGGGGGCAGATCCAGAATTTCTTTTTAGGAGGGGCACTGGTAGTGGGCTGTAGTGGGGGTTAGGACTTCAGTTGGGAAATATGGGCTGAAGTGGGAGGCAAGGGGCTATAGGGGATTAGGGGTTGTAGTGGAGGATACGGGCTGAAGTAGGGGGAATAAGGGCTGTAGAAGTGAGAATACAGGCTGTAGTAGGGAGATTAGGGGAACATGACTGTAGTGGTGGGGGATAGTGGCTGCGGGAGGGGGACAGGGGCTAGATAAGCTTACCTTGGGCAAGAAATGGTAAGGGTGTACTGATCACTGGTTGTCCGGTGAGAGACGTGCTGCTTGTCTTCCCCCCAGTGGATGCAGATAGCAATTTCCAGCCCGCACTGCAGAAAGTATCAGAGTGTTGTCATGGTAACCCTCCTCTATCTTCCACTACACAGCCCCTAAAAAACACTAGCTTTGGATATAGTGTTGGTTAGAGGCTCCTGGAGCAATAAGGTTCTACATTTACCTATTACACCTATATGAATACGATGGATTAAATGTGTTGAAGATGTTCCGTACTTTGGAGATAGTGCTACATCATCTACAACAATTGTTGCAATGCTCCAAAGAAGCATTTTAATATAACCATTGTACTATACTCCAATCCAAGGAATGGAACATATCAGCTATGAAGAAAGGTTAACAAATTTAAACCTCTTTAGTTTAGAAAAACGTCACCTGAGAGGGGATATGATAACATTAGACAAATATATCTGGGGCTAATACAAACCATTGTGTGGAAATCTATTCACAAACCGGACTTTACATAGGACAAAAGATCATGCGTTTAGACTGGAAGAAAGAAGATTTTGTCTAAGGCAAAGGAAAGTTTTTTTTATTGTAAGAACAATAAGGATGTGGAATTCTCTGCCTGAAGAAGTGGTTTTATCAGAGTCCATACAGATGTTCAAACAGCTACTAGATGCATACTTGCAAAAACAGAATATTCAAGGATATAATCTTTCAATGTAAGGTAATAACTGTTTAATCCAAGGATAAATCTTACTGCCATTCTGGGGTCAAGAAGGATTTTTTTCCTAGCTTGTTTCAAAATTGGAAGTGTTTCAAACTGTGTTTTTTTGCCTTCTTTTGGATCAACAGCAAAAAACAAATGTGAGGAAGGCTGAACTTGAGGGAGGCAAGTATCTTTTCAGCTATGTAACTATGTAACTATGTTATCCCAACATACATTATCCTGTAAAACTTGCACATTGAAGCACAACCATTACAGTTAGTTTCTATGAAAGTATGCTATGGCGTTAGGTTTGTTCCACGTCCATTATGGAGTGGACTATATGGACTATTCACAAGACACTGGATTTTTTCCATAAGGAAAATGAAAATGACCAAATTCTGACCGCATTGGCAATTCACAGATTTACAAAAGCCAAATGTGGTCAAGATTCGTTAAGTCTGACCAATTCTGTAAAATTCATTCACAAACATTTGTAAAGCAACTAATATCCACATTCAAAGCAATTTAAACCACAGGAATCAGAGATATATCAACAACCGCATGGCAGCGGAAGATAAGCTGAATGCATCTGGCAGGATCCATGTTCGCAAATTATCATTCACTTACTTTTTTTTACTTGCCTGGTGAATTAATAATTTGAAGATATGCCCACTGGCAGCAATAACAGCCAGTGGGCAAATAGTTAAACAACCCTTGGTGATGCAAGGATTAATTATGTATCTTGCTAACCAGTCTCCATATGAAAAAAAAGTTAAATTAAATAAATACAAATCCTATTATTAATCCTAGTATTACTGTATTGGAGGTATTTCACTCCACATGCCCCCACCAGCAATCTGGTAGGTGGTGGCATGTATCCTTAATGTTTAAATATAGTGACTGGGCAGCCATTTATGCCCAGTTGCTAGAAAATGCCTTATCCCACTACAACTAATAAACTGTGTGACCTTTGCCCCCCCACCCGGGGCCCACAGTAGGGGCCTCATTAAATATGAGGGGTTAAATATGGGGGAAGAGGGTGTACAATAATAGTGAGGAGTTGCCAATAAATCCAAAACCCGAATTTAAAAAAAAACGTACAAATTAAAATTAAAAGAAATGATCGCAATTTTTTTTTTAAAAAGTTGCACAAAATTAAATCCATGCCACACCCTACCCATGGAGGGCTAACTGTAGAATGAGCTCTCATATTTTGTGGAAAGCCCTTACATTTGTGATAGCGTGTAATAATTGCAATATGCTCTTTGCAATATGACCAAAAGCGCTTGTGAGAATTAGTTGTCAACCAATCAGAGTACTCTTGGTCATATTGCAAGGCGTAGTAAGTTTCCTCATACTTTGCAATAGCATGTGGAAAGGCTTTGCAAGTGCCTTCCCCACTGTAAGAGCTCATCCTGCAGCGAGCCAATCATTTTTGCCTCCTTCATAGCCTTCCTAAACACTTCCTGTAAAGAATCATCTAATGTTTACACTTCGTTTTCAGTGTGACTAGGGCTGTATAAACAGAAACACAAGTGATTTAACTCTTAAATTGCAGTGAATTGAGCGGCAAAATTTCATAGCCTTGATCTATGCACCAAAACTGCTTTATTCAACTAAACTTGTTTTGGTGACTATAGTATCTCTTTAATCCCTTAAGGACACATGACATGTGTGACATGTCATGATTCCCTTTTATTCCAGAAGTTTGGTCCTTAAGGGGTTAAAGGGACACTATAGTCACCAGAACAACTACAGCTTATCACATTTGTTCTGGTGAGTAGAATCATTACCGTCAGGCTTTATACTGTAAACACTGTCTTTTCAGAGAAAAAGCAGTGTTTACATTACAGCCTAGTGATAACTTCACTGGCCACTCATAAGATCCTTCCTGCAGTGGCGTACACACAACCCATGGGGCCCCGGTGCGAAAACTGATCCGTGGGCCCCCCCGCGTGCGCGCTTACGCTGCGCGGGCAGGGGCCGCAACACATGGCGGCGGGCACCGGGTCGCAGGGCTGCGACCTGTGTGACCGCGGTATGTACGCCAGTGCATGCATAAACACATACACTTTAAGGACCACTACAGACACCCAGATCACATCAGCTCAATGAAGTGGTCTGGGTGCCAGGTCTCTAGTTTTAACCCTGCAGCTGAAAACATAGCCGTTTCAGAGAAACGGCTATGTTTCACTGAGGGTTAATCCAGCCTCTAGTGGCTGTCTCATTGACAGCAGCTAGAGGATTTTCTGCGATTCTCACTGTGAAAATCACAGTGAGAAGACGCTGAACGTCCATAGGAAAGCATTGAATAATGCTTTCCTATGGGCGGTTTGAATGCGCGCGTGGCTCTTGCCACGCATGTGTATTCGGAGCTGAGAGGCGGAGAGATTCCCAGCGCCAAGGGAGTCCGGCGCTGGAGAAAGGTAAGTGCTTAAGACACACACACACACACTCTCATGAACAGACGCACACATTTACTGACAGACACACACTCAGTGACAGACATACATACACACTCACTAACCGATGCACACAAACATACTCAGTAACAGACACACACACTAACACACACTCTAACACACACACACACACACACACACTAACATACACTCACACACACACTCTAAGACTAACACACACACGCTAACACACACTCACACACACTAACATACACTCACACTCACAAACACACACTAACATACACTCACACACACTAACACACTCACTAACACACACTCACACTCTAACACACACTCACACACTAACACTCACAAACACACACTAACATACACTCACACACACTAACATACACTAACATACACTCACAAACACACACTAACATACACTCACACACACTAACTCACTCACACACACTAACTCACACTCACACACAAACACACTCACTAACACACACTCACACTCTAACACACACTCACACACACTAACATACACTCACACACACTAACATACACTCACACTCACAAACACACACTCACTAACTCTAACACACTCTAACACACACTCACACTCTAACACATACTCACTAACACTAACATACACTCACACTCACAAACACACACTAACACACACTCACTAACACTAACATACACTCACAAACACACACTAACATACACTCACACTCTAACACACACTCACTAACACTAACACTCACAAACACATTTTTTTTTAAATCCCCCCAGCCTCCTTACCTGTGGGAGAGCTGAGGGGATTCCCTGGGGTCCAGTGGTGCTGCTGGGCTCCTGGGGGGCCGGTCACCCGGCGGGCAGGCAGGCTGGCGGGCGCGCGAGGGAGCACTGTCTCCTGAGTGCTTCCTCTTCAGCTCCCTCGCGCGCCGCGTACTGATGCCGGAGCCGGAAGATGACGTCATCTTCTGGCTCCGGTATCAGTGCGGTGCGCGAGGGAGCTGAAGAGGAAGCACCCAGGAGACAGTGCTCCCTCGCGCGCCCGCAGTACCGGCCACCCGGATGACAGCAGGGCCAGCCTCGGAGGGCCCGGAGGTGGCCAGCTCCTGGGCCCCCCAGGAGAAGAGGCTGGCCCAGTGACATACATACCGGGTCGCAGGGCGGCCGGGCCCCCTGGTGGGCCGGGCCCGGTCGCAGCCGCGACCCCTGCGACCCCGGTATGTACGCCACTGCCTTCCTGGGTCATGGCTGCCTTAAATGCATCCAAACATTCAGTGTCTCCTCCCTCTGCATGCAGACACTGAACTTTCCTCATAGAGATTCATTGATTCAGGTCATCTCTATGAGGAGATGCTGATTGGCCAGGGCTGTGTTTGAATCGTGCTGGCTCTGCCCCTGATCGATCTGCCTCTTTGTCAGTCTCAGCCAATCCTATGGGGAAGCATTGTGATTGGATCAGGTCACCACTTCTGATGATGTCAGCAGACTGCTTGTTTTTGTTTTTTTAGGCAAACAGCATGCATATCGACAGCTTCTGTCTTGAATACAGTAAGATGTTGCTATATTTATGGAGGCATGAGGGGCCCAGGGGGGCTAGATGGTGGTTTTAACACTATAGGGTCACGAATACAGGTTTGTGTTCCTGACCCTATAGTGATCCTTTAACCCCTTAAGGACACATGACATGTGTGGCATGTCATAATTCCCTTTTATTCCAGAAGTTTGGTCCTTAAGGGGTTAATATACATTTAAAAAAAAAAAAGAAGTTGCACACCTTAGGCAGATGTAGCCAGTTTGGCAATTTTCCCTTTCTTTTCCAGCTTTTCTATTTTAAACTAAAATCGAGGGTATTGCTTGATGTTTAATTCCTATATTTCTGGCAGCGGTTGTGATTAGTTTGTTCGTTTAGATGACAAAGTACTCCATTGGGACTCCATCAGGGTACAACACCAGACTTTGTATTTAATTCTCTTTTCTGTTTCCATGTAAAGTATACAAATATTAATTACTGACCTTTGAGTTGATAAATGATAACCTATAGGAACGTTTTAGTCTTATGCAAATAGAAAATGCTTTAAATAGATTCCTTGGACAGAGTAAAGCTTGAGAAAATAACATTGTGTCCTGACACATTATTAATCCATTAGACTGGAAATAACGTTGATGATAAATTAGCTCAAACACACAATGACAAGTTAAGGAAACATGTTTAATACAGTGGAAAATACGGTAAGTCTGTTTTGCTTGTAGTGTGTTCCAAAATATAATATAAATACATTTGGCTGTAATACATTGTACACGTGTGGTTGGATTATAAACTGCCTGGTAAATCTACATCTAGTTACATTCATTGTATATCCGAATGTCATGTACAGATTGCCTGGATTTACAATGATATTGACGTGTAAGGGGTTGATCACAAAACTATGAAAATTAAAATTTAATTACAAAATTCAGAAAAACTCAAATTTTTGTACAGAAAAAAATTAAAATGAAATATTCAATTAAAAAAAAAAAAGTCTCTATTCCCAGCATGGGTTAGATTAATTTGTTAGATAATTGTTGTGATATACGAGTCCACATTAATACCTAATCTTTCATTCAAACTAATATGATTCTTTTCTTTCTTTTATGAACTCTTCATTGCATCACTTTTCACATAATTGTTGAATATATGATTTTTTATGCTGATCATCTGCAATCCATTAACCATTAGTCTATAAATCCCATTCCTTAGGCTGATGAGAATTGTAGTCCTTGAACATGAGAAGAGTCCAACATGGTAATCTCTGTACCCTGAACATGCTTGTTCATGTTTATAAAAAGAAAGCACAGCTCTTTACTGGTATAAAGATTAAAAAAAAAAAGATTTAACAAGAAAACAAAAAAAACAATGAGAATGATTTCTTACAAGAATTGCATCTGTCAGTCCTTAATAATTGTACAGTAAAAACGGAATTACTTTTCTGTGGGGTCGCCATATTCTGTTGTTTGATGCATAAACACAAAATTAATGACATATTCCAGTCACATCTACTGGCTGAAATATTAACAGCCACTGCTAAGCTCTGATGCACAGTACCACAGTGATTCTGTCAGCTGTAACAATATATTGTCTACACAAAGGCTGGAAGAGGAAATAAAATTTGTGAACTGATACACGTATACAAACAATGGAGAAAAAAACCAAAACATTAACAAATTACAATTCTTGCATTTTTTTATTTTTTCATTTGAGAACAATATGATTGTAATATAAAAAGACATTCAGAAGACAGTAGAAGTATAGAAGTAAATATTTGTCTTATAAACTGCAGTTCCCATCCTTCAATAGACTCCAAATAGCTTGTTACAGATGGGTTAATCTCCGCAGTATCCTTCCTCCCCTACTCTTAGAACTATAGGCTGGTGCCTCGTTTACACTATTGCTAATAAATCCAAAGCCATTAGAGAAGTTAAAGTGGTGTTATGTAACATATCATCAGTAAGTATAGGTTTTCTAGCATTCTCTGTACTGATACAGAACAAATCATTTGGGGGATTTGGTATAGTTTTGTGTCCTGTGAGGGTCTGTTAGGTAGGGCCATCCAAGGGTTTGGCCATACTCTGTATTACGGTGCCTGTTTCTTAAAAGATCTGCTACCATATGTGTTGAATTAAAGATGAGTTCCAGCACATTTTAGTAAATGTACCTCTCTCCCCACAACTCTTAAAGCATAAGGAGGACAAGAAAGGAGAATGAATGTAAATGAGTGGGTAACAAATGCCACCTCAACAGTACTTTATAACAGTTAGTGAATTATTTGACTTATATTGTACATCTTATATAATTCCCTTGCCTCAGTACATAGGGAGGTATGAAATCAAGACAGGGTTGGCGGACTGTTACAGTGCTGTGAACATGGTCCTAATGCCATAAAAATGTTACTCTAAGCACTATGACCACTTTACTGCTTTGAAGTGGCCATGGAGCCTGGAGACCGTTTGTGCAGTGTTTTGCTATGAAACACTTCACATACAGAGTCTAACCCGTATGCTGCCAGAGGTGTAACTAACGTTTTAGGTGGCTAATGTGAATCCTGTACAAATCTGGCATTTGACACAAGCACGTACAGCATGCTGGCAACAGACAGCCAATAACGAGGAAGACCAGGACAGAAAGAGTTACCAAAACCAGTGTTTTTATAGAAAAACAGGTTTTTGGTTAAAGTATCCCATTAACACTGACAAATGTCTGGGTGAGATCAAGAGTCAGAATGATCCTTAAAGATGGAGGCAAGTATACAAGTTCTGAACAAAACAAAACCAAAACATTTTGTTTCCAATTTGCGCTACATGTCTGTTTTACCTGTTTCATATTAAGTTTACCCATACTTTTTTATCTACCATTTTGTTCAAGAGGAACAGGGCTTTCATTTCACATCAAATATTTATATATGCAACATAATTTAATATGAATAAAATAAAAAAAACCTTGAGAAATTAAGAAATGTAGTTATTTTCCAAGTTCTGCATGGCATTTTAACTGTTAATGTCATAATAAAGTTATCTTTAACTGCAATAAAATACACATATTTGTGTTCAGCAATGTCCTTTGAGTACAACAGAAAAAAAACCATATACAGGTTTTATGGGGTTTTGGGGTTTTGCAGGGTAAATATAGAGCTGTCCCCTTACAGTTTTTACAAATTGAAATTTTCCAGATTGGTGTGTTGGGCCTCTGTTGCCTTTGAGACCATATGGCAGCCCAGAAATGAAAATTTACCCCATCATGGCATACCATCTGCAAAAGTAGGCAACCCAGCCTATTTCAAATTGGGTATGTATGTCTTTTTAGTAGACACTTAGTCACACATCCAGGCCAAACTTGCCATTCATATTTGTTTTTTGCGTTTTTCACTAAAAACTGCCCTTTTACCACTGATATCATAAGCATTGTGCATATTATTGCTCTAAAACACTCATATTTGTGTTAAGCAATGTCTCAACAGTACCTTCCATGTGCAGGTTTTATGGGGTTTTGGAAAATTACAGGCCCAAGTATAGGGTTTGCCAATTTCAATTTTTACACAGATTCCCTTTGAGACCGTATGGCAGCCCACGAATGAGAATTACCCCCTATTAGCATACCATTTGCAAAAGTAAATAAACCAGGGTATTCAAAATGGTGTATGTCCAGTCTTTTTTAGTAGCCACTTACAGGTGATACTCAAAAAATTAGAATATCGTGCCAAAGTTCATTTATTTCAGTAATGCAACGTAAAAGGGGAAACTAATATATGAAATAGACGCATTACATGCAAAGCAAGATAGTTCAAGCCGTGATTTGTCATAAGTGCGATGATTATGGCTTACAGCTCATGAAAACCCCAAATCCACAATCTCAGTAAATTAGAATATTGTGAAAAGCTGCAATATTCTAGGCTCACAGTGTCCCGCTCTAAGTAAGCCATAACACCTGTAAAGGGTTTCTGAGCCTGTAAATGGTCTCTCAGTCTAGTTCAGTAGGAATCACAATCATGGGGAAGACTGCTGACCTGACAGTTGTGCAAAAAAACATCATTGACACCCACCATAAGGAGGGAAAGCGTCAAAAGGTAATTGCGAAGGAAGTTGGATGTTCCCAAAGTGCTGTATCAAAGCACATTAATAGAAAGTATGCGGAAGGGAAAAGTGTGGAAGATAAAGGTGCACAAGCAGCAGGGATGACCGCAGCCTGGAGAGGATTGTCAGGAAAAGGTCATTCAAAAAGTGCTGCAGACTTTCACAAGGAGTGGACTGAGGCTGGAGTCAGCGCATCAAGAGCCAACACACACAGACGGATCCTGGACATGGGCTTCAGGTGTCGTATTCCTCTTGTCAAGCCGCTCCTAAACAACAAACAACGTCAGAAGCGTCTTACCTGGGCTAAAGAAAAAAAGACCTGGTCTGTTGCTCAGTGGTCCAAATTCCTCTTTTCTGATGAGAGCAACTTTTGCATCTCATTTGGAAACCAAGGACCCAGAGTCTGGAGGAAGAATGGAGAGGCACACACTGCAAGATGCTTGAAGTCCAGTGTGAAGTTTCCACAGTCTGTGTTGATTTGGGGAGCCATGTCATCTGCTGGTGTTGGTCCACTGTGCTTCATAAAGTCCAGGGTCAATGCAGCCGTCTACCAGGAGATTTTGGAGCATTTCATGCTTCCTTCCGCAGACGAGCTTTATCATGGGGATGCTGACTTCATTTTCTAGCAGGACTTGGCACCTGCCCACACTGCCGAAAGCACCAAAGCCTGGTTCAATGACCGTGGGATTACTGTGCTTGATTGGCCAGCAAACTCGCCTGACCTGAACCCCATAGAGAATCTATGTTGCATTGCCAAGAGAAAGATGAGAGACATGAGACTGAACAATGCAGATGAGCTGAAGGCCGCTATTGAAGCATCCTGGTCTTCCATAACACCTCAGCAGTGCCACAGGCTGATAGCTTCCATGCCACGCCGCATTGAGGCAGTAATTGCTGCAAAATGGGCCCAAACCAAGTACTGAGTCCATATGCATGCTTATACTTTTCAGAGGTCTGATATTGTTCTATGTACACTCCTTGTTTTATTGATTGCATGTAATATTCTAATTTACTGAGATTGTGGATTTGAGGTTTTCATGAGCTGTAAACCATAATCATTGCACTTATGACAAATCACGGCTTGAACTATCTTGCTTTGCATGTAATGCGTCTCTCTCATATATTAGTTTCCCCTTTTACGTTGCATTACTGAAATAAATGAACTTTTGCACGATATTCTAATATTTCGAGTATCACCTGTAGTCACAAACTCTGGCTAAAATTAGCATTCATATTTGATTTTAAAACACTCAGATTTCTGTTCAGTGAAGTCCCACAAGTACAACTATACCCCCCATGTACTGGTATTATGGCATTTTGGAGAGTTACAGGGTTAAATACAGGGTTTGAAAATTAAATTCTCTGGACTTTCTGTCTGAGTTGTCAGGCTGGTTCCTCAAACTGTAATTATTAAAATCACATGATTATGTAAAAAAAAAAAAAAAACGTATTTAAATATACACGTAGAATTATGTATGTGTACATAGACATGTATATATTTTTTCTTTTTTATATGTATATATATATATAGATATATATAAATAGACAAAAAAAATTGAAAATAAAGCAGTACATTTCTACCTACATGATGTGTCATTTCTTAGTGAGAAGGGTATTTAAAATATAACTTTTAATCAATCCTTTTAAAAAAGAAAAAAGAAAAAGTGAATAATGGTAATGAAAAAATAAATAAATAAAGCAAAATAGGAGGACAGTCCTTGCTAGTTAGGAAATGATAATTATATTCTATTATATTGTAGTTTATATTCACAGTAACTCAGTATATAGATACAAGTAGCAACTTGTGAAGTTTAGCAGAGGGTATAGCTACTCAGTATAACTGTATATTTCTGGTTAAAGATGCAGCAGTAGGATGGCAGAGACATAGGAATATGTATGTCAGAGTTTGTATAGGCTATAGTATAAGGCATACATAGGTGAAAATTAATTAATTAATTGCATACTTCTACCTAAAGTCAGAAGTTAATCACTAGTGCCTTCGAGGGCACCCCTTAGCTAAAAACCTACTCTGTCACTGTATCCCCCCTAATTACTGTCTGCTAAAGTACTGTTCAATAGGAACATGATTATAGTAAAATATTCAGAGACATATTCTTCCACACATAGGACTGTAAGCTCCTATCCTCATGTATGCTCTGTGACAATAGTGTCAGTAAAACCGTTCTCCATAGCGGTAAATAAAGAGCCAACACTAATAGTGAATCAATGTTGGCGTCCAGAGCCCCTGACGTGCGCATTTCGCCAGTTAAGCTCATCAGAGTGGAACCAGACAAAGGTAAGTATTGGTGTTTTTAAATGTTTGAAACATTGGTGATTGGTTAATTGTTTTCGTATTGACCAATGGTAGTCTACCAAAGCGCATCAAAAGATAACATTTGGTTAACCCTTTAATTACCTAGCGGTCTGGTATAAGCCTTGTTACAAAAACTGTTACAAAAACCTTATTGCACTGTGTACCTTTAAATGCTATTTTCGCCCTTCTGACTTATGTGCAGTCGTTGGTATGGTTCAGCACGAATCCTTTGTGTAAGCGTATAGGTGGCCGCCATTTCGGGACTTTGCACGTGTTCGCGGCCATCTTACGTACGAACAGCGGTGTTTGCCAGCAATCGTCTGGAACTAAAAACGGAAACGCGCCCAGGCGAACACCGCTGAGACCTCCAGGATAGCATAACTTCGTGCTGGACCTACCGAACAGCCCACCGTTCGGTAGGACGATTACTCTCCGCATGGGGAGTACAGCGACCTCCAGGATAACTATGGATGACCATGGGTTCGTGGAGTTTTCCCGTACGAACGAAGACCGACCGCAAGGCCTAAACGTGTGGAACTATTTTCGGCCAGAAAGTCTGTGCGGTCGGTCAAAACTTTGAAAACCCCTAACTCCTGAACCGTTCATCCGAACGGGTTGGTTTTCGGATATGTTGCTCCCCTGAACAAGACCTGTACAGCGGTGTAGGATTTAAAGGGGTACCCCCTGGTTTCGGGGTACATCCAGAACTTGGTTGAAAATATGTACTGTATAATTGGGTTAACTGTTTATCTGAGGGGAGGAGATGTGTGGGAGGTACCCAATATGTGATTGGTGATTTTATGCCTCCCCCTGGGAGTATCCTGTTTACATGTAACCACAATAAAAAGCAGGCTGGTCAACCCAGTCCTCAGTTCTTACTTGACCCTCAAATCGCTGCTTTGACTCGTTTTGTGGGTAGAAAAGGTATCCTAGCTATGCTATAGCTAGTGGGATGATTCCACACTTACAGGACTCGTATGGAATACTATGGAACTCGGCTCTCCCCTCTTCAGCAACTAGGAATCCAGACAACTAAACGGTCCAGCTCTCAGCTAGCCTAAGGGTAACCGTAACAAGCCTAAATATATATAATGTTTAGCAATTTCGATAGGTATTTTAGCATAGATAAAGATAAAAAGTGAGAAATGATAGAAGTGCTTTCTCATCTCACAAAATATCTTACAATTAGATACATATTGGCATTAGAACAGCTGAATGTAACGAAATGCTTCATAAATTATGATGCTAAGAAAGTTTACTGATATTATCAGTGATAATTTGACAATGTGGTTAAGCTCATTTGAGACTTAAATCTGCTTAATAAATTGTAGTGCTATGAACTGTTTGTAATCTCCATTGGCAGAAGATTGAAATTCATCGTTTAGGGGTTATCCCTCATTTTTTTCGGCATTCTACCTTAAGGTGTTTTACACACAGGCTCAATATATTTTTTATTTTTTCTCTTGATATATATATATATATATATATATATATACATACATATACACACACATACACACGCACAATATGTGCAAAGAAAATCCCAAACATTAAAATTAGATTGGCAAAAGCAACACATTATAAAGTGAATATATTTGTATAAAGTCACTAGATGAAACTACTGTTTCCAGTTTTATAGTAGTAGAGGTCAATGTAGCAAAAATGTATATTCTGCTTAACAGTAACTGGCATGATGCAACTATTACAACCAATAGAGTCTCTGACCTGTCTGGGGATCCTTTTTAGGATGAAATAGTGGGTGTAATCCTAAATTCTCCTCAGTGGGTGTAATCCTAAATTCTCCTGCCGTGCGTGTAGATCAGGGGCAGTGTTAAAAGCAGCTGGTCCAGTATCAGGTGCAGAGGTACGTAAGCTCCAGAGGGTCAGAGGCCTCTATTGGTCGGCTCAATTATCTATTCTTTTTATGATTAATCCCTTGGGATCACATCCATGTTTCTCTAAAAATGCAGAGTGACTCCATGGTTCTGATATGTTCTCCTATTCGTATTTAAAATGTTCTGCTTGTGCAGTCCACATACTGTGTGCCACATGGGAATGCCAAGAGATATACTCATGTGCTGAGTTGCAATATAAAATTATCAAATATTTATTTTCTGTACAATTGTGGTTAGATAAAAAAAACAATCTATTATTTTGTTTGTTAGGAATATAGTTACACCTCAGGCAACCCCTTCTACCACATTTACATATTCATTTACTTGGTATTATCATCTAAATAAAGTTGTTATGGTGCCTTTTGATGCCAGGAGGCTTCTTGATGCACTCTTACCTCAAGGTGTTAAAGCATTCGCAAACAGTTTAACCCCAAATTTTCCTGCAGAGCTGATCCTGAACTCCCCCAGGCAGCATCCGGCTTCTGCAATTACAGTTTCAGGAGGCGCAGAGTGACGCTGGGCAAGTGCACCACTGATTGGTCAGCTGAAACAGTGACACCCTATTCACAAAACTGGCTTGGAAAAGTAGGTTTCTTTCCAAGCCAGTTTTGTGAATGGAGAGTCAGATATTTTGAGTGTCCTGATTACTAAGTGATCCAGCACGCAGAATAATATCACACCTAGGACTAAGGATAAAATATAACCGGACCTTACACCCTGTTCCAAATTATTATGCAAATTCTAGTTAAGTGTCACAAAGATTAAATATTTTGTTTTTCAGTTTAGCTCATGGATTGCATTGTGTCTCAGGGCTCTTTTGATCACTGAAAACAATCTCGGACACCTGTGATAATTAGATTGCCAGGTGAGCCCAATTTAAGGAAAAACTACTAAAGGAGGGTGTTCCACATTATTAAGCAGAGCACCATTTTCATGCAATATGGGGAAGAAAAAGGATCTCTCTGCTGCCGAAAAGAGTGAAATAGTTCAATGCCTTGGACGAGGTATGAAAACATTAGATATTTCACGAAAACGTAAGCGTGATCATCGCACTATTAAGAGATTTGTGGCTGATTCAGAGCACAGACGGGTTTGTGCAGAAAAAGGCACATTGAGGAAGAATTCTGCCAGACCCATGCATCGAATCAAGAGAGCAGCTGCTAAAATACCATTACATAGCAGCAAACAGATATTTGAAGCTGCTGGTGCCTCTGGAGTCCCACAGACATCAAGGTGTAGAGTCCTCCAGAGTCTTGCAACTGTGCATAAACCTTCTATCCGGACACCACTAACCAATGCTCACAAGCAGAAACGGCTGCATTGCGCAGAAAAAAACATGAAGACTAAATTTCAAGCAGTCCTGTTCACTGATGAGTGCCGTGCAACCCTGGATGGTCCAGATTGATGGAGTAGTGGATGGTTGGTGGACAGCCACCCTGTTCCAACAAGGCTGCGACATCAGCAAGGCGGTGGTGGAGTCATGTTTTGGGCTGGAATCATGGGAAGAGAGCTGGTCGGCCCCTTTAGGGTCCCCGAAGGTGTAAAGATGACCTCTGTAAAGTATGTGGAGTTTCTGATTGACCACTTTCTTCTCTGGTACAGAAGGAAGGACTATGCTTTCCGTAATAAAATCATCTTCATGCATAACAATGCACCATCTCATGCTGCAAAGAATACCTCTGCATCAATGGCTGCTATGGGGATAAAAGGAGAGAAAGTCATGGTGTGGCCTCCATCCTCCCCTGACCTCAATCCTATTGAGAACCTTTGGAGCATCCTCAAGCAAAAGATCTATGAAGGTGGAAGGCAGTTTACATCCAAACAGTAACTCTGGGAGGCTTTTCTGACATCTTGCAAAAACTCACAAGTTCAATGGATGCAAGACGTGTGAAGCTGCTATCAAATAAGGGGTCCTATGTTAAAATGTAACGTGACCTGTCTAAATGTTTAAAAAGTTAAAATGTTGTTATAAGTTTGATTTAAATAGTTTTTGATTTCAGTAAATATGCTGCAAACACAATAAATAACCTTTTTCAGTTCTTTACAACCTATAAAGTGTTTTGAAACTTACTGTGCGTAATAATTTCGAACAGTGCATTGTACGTTTTTTATGTTTAAAAAAATACTGTTATCATTAGGAGGTTTGTTCAATAAAAATTTGAATTGTACTCTTAATAGTTGATAACATGAGAATTATGCTGACTGTTATTTACATAAATTATTTAGGTAAATGAGAAAAATATCATTTGCATAATAATTTGGAACAGGGTGTGTACAGAATTTCCTATCTTGCATCACTTCAGACAAATTTTTAAAGGGTTACTCCAGCCACCATAACCACTTAAGCTTTTTAAAGTGGTTATGGTGGTAGGAATCAGGATGTTCAGTGTTCCAGACTGAAACTATACACATCCACAGATATTTAGATTGTATGATGGTGGCTAGTTGCACTCCCAGCACCTGCAGAGCCTGCAAGGGAGAAGCTCTTGTCTCCCCTCCTTCTCACCCTGCATGAAGCCCTCACCCCTCCCTATCCCCTCTATTATTTTTTTAATATTAAATATGGGCAAAATATGCCCACCGCTGTTAAAATAGTCCGATCAAAGGCTTTGTTTTAAATGCCTTTTATTGGACCTCGACGTGGCTCCCATTGTGCTAATCAACGCCGGGGAACCTCACCTGGCATTATATTTTAAAATATTCTTTGAGCATTTTTGCAGTGTGGGAGGGGTTTTGGTTAATAAATTCAAAGATGGGTTACAATGGATAGACTATCTCCAAAACCCCATGATGGGACTTTAGCAGACTGGCACAAAAACCAAATTAATTAAGAACTTGGTACTTTAACATATACATTTGTGATGCAATCTTCATTTTAAAATGAGCCCAGAGTTTTTTTTTTTTTTTTAAATTAGTACTTATCTGAACTTTCTGAAGGCCAGTGCACTTATTCGAACATTTTCACATTTTTGAAGTTTGTAAACTGTTTTTTCTTTAGGCGTTGGCAAACCCTGTCTCTTATTATGACACACACAGGCTATCTCAATCCATCCTCAAAGATTAACTTAATAAACACAAACCTCAAGCATAAATAAAACAAATATGGAAAATAAAGAAAGCACATATAACATCTTGGAATCCCTGTAGCTATTGAAATGAGTGTATTATATTTTAGACATTGAGATTGATGCAAACAGTTTTTGTTTACTTTTTCTTCTGATTCTTTAAAATATTTTACCCTGCACAAATATTAAGTTACAGTATATAGGGAAAGGGACTTCTGGTGACCATGTAATTATCTAAAAAAAATATTTTACTGTATGAATCATAACTGTGAAATTTTGGGAAATATTCTTATAATTTTGGCTTTTATATATTGTTTTAAATACTGATTAGGAATGCTGCCATTGCATATAACTTATTGATTTATATTGTAAACACAGATCCTGTTCAATTTACAGAATATGTACATTTAAAACCTGTAAATTATTGATAAAATGCTATTTTTGTGATGACAATAGAAACCTAGCCATGACTTGAGTTTCTATAGCAATCAACTCATCCCAGAAAAGTATTGTATTTATATTGATACCTGTCATGTCCAATCTCGATTTTTGTGAAATGACTATGAAAGATTTAGAATAATTGGAAAACAGCACTGATGAGCCATAACAAACGTCATAAGCAAAATGAAGAACAAAAATAGTTTTGAATTGTCGTATTTGGGCAAAACTAAATTCTTTCCAAAACAAATTGCACATCTAGTTTTCATTTTAGCTATGTGCCTAATATTTGAAATTAGGTTTGAACCCACTTTGAATTCCCAGCAATTCACACTTTAGTGAATACGCTTGTATATCTTAAATATGAGGGGTTATTTACTAAAGAGAAAATTCCAAGTCAATTTCAAATTTAAGGTCATCATAGAACTGGAAAAGTTCTCTGGCCTTAACTGTGTAATTTGAATCCTCACTTTATTAAATAGCCCTGATGATTTAACACCCCTGTATCTGTTTGAGCATCATCATTTGCTCAACACTTTCACCTCAACCTTCTCCTGTCCTCCTCAAGCAGTCTCCTTTTAACTGGCTCCTAGCTGCTACATTGGATAAGGTTGTACATAGCAGTCATACATTTAACCCCTGAATAATAAACCTTATTTCTATCTATAACAAGGTTAACATACATCAAAGCACTACTAAAGGATGTGTGGAATGCATCTGAATTCCACCACTGATGGTTCATTCCTACTGCTCAGTCCTCAATCTTGCCAAACAAGTGTATTTGACTACCATTATCAGCATGGCACCTATTCGCATGACCCAAACGTCTTTTTAATACATTAAACCATGTACTCTGCAGCTTTGCAACCCTAAGCCCACATTACTATTACAGCTAAATATTATATAAATATATGTGGTGATTATTCAATGTGGAATAATATGATAGAAACATTTTTTGTGGTTTCAACATAATTTCTTCTATCAGATTTCTACATAATCCTACAACTAACATAGAAAGCCAATAAAAAGAGAATGCAGGATAAGAAAAACAAAAAAAACAAAACAGAGTAAATATAACAGAGTTTAACAATGACTTTATTCTAGTACAGTACTGGTAAAAAGTAGTGTCATATTTGGGTGTATTCAATTCAGTCAGCAGTATGTCTCTTTAGATCAGAACAGTCTTTTCTATCAACAATAAAAATGAGCATGAAACAAAATGGACTACTGGTTTAGAAAGAAAGGGAGAACAAGATGAGCTTACTGAGAGTCAAATCCATTTCTAGACATTGTCAAAGTGGACTTTGGAGTTATCCAAAATCAACATTTTATAGGTCAGATATGGGTCATAGTTCTAATACCATGAAGAAAAAGTAAAATAAAGAATTTGTGAGCTAAAGTTCCTTGATCATGAAACAAGGAATAATTGGAAAGCTAGATTAGGTAAAGCCAGTCCAAGTTATGCTGAAGAGAAACAGTTTTGTAAGTGCAAAACCAGAATAAGCCAAATTCTGAAGCGTTCAATTTTATTGGAGAATTTAGGAGAAAAGGAGGGTGTCAAGTCTGAAAAGAGAACGTAAAGCAAGGGTACATAATAATTGTGTACTGAAAGGCAGCAGCTACCACAGTTTACAAACTAAATAGTCAGTGTGATAAACCCCTTCAATACTTAAAGCAATACTCCTCAGTCATTCACTATACAAACATGAGCTACTTTATTAACTGAATTAGGAAATATATCTCACCTCTTGCTTCCCCCTGAAAGTCAACTTCAACTGTGTTTTCACTTGTGCTATACATTTCTTCCATCCAGTCAGAGAACATGAGGTTTCTACACTTCTTCTATCCTTTTGCCCTACCACCTGCCAATTTGATCTTATGCCCCATCCCCTCATCCAGTTTCCTTTCTTTGGTCTCTTATGTCTCACTCTCCGTTATCTATCTTAATTACATTTTCAATTGCCAAAACCATCCTCAAAAGCCAAATCTTGACTCATTCTAACTACTGGCCAATAGTTATTTCCTATTCCCGTTCCAGGATACTATTTGCTCCTGGTTCCAAGAAAATAACTACAAGATTTTGAGTTGTTGGTACAAAACTACAGTAATGCTGTGCAGAATTTCCCAGAGCACCTATGCTGGAGGTGCACTTCATCACCCAGCTCCATACTCCACATATGCTGGTCCTGCCCCATCATCTCTTCATTTTGGAAAATGGTCTGCAGGCACATAAAAATGTTGCTACTACAACACACTACTCTTCCCTTATGTACATATTAGAAGTCCTTCATGAAACACCTCTTGATGGCAATGAGAAACCTTATCCCGCTCCTCTGGTGTCAAGAACTTGCTCCTAGCCTCCAACAATAGTTACAGAAAGTTGAGGAGATCCTGAACGAGCAATCAGATCTCCCTGATTTCATTATTTTAGATTTCTCATCAACCACCTTAATTGACTTAATTCTTTCAGGTGTTCTGATACCCTAGCCCCATTTCTCCACCCCTTCATTTTTATTACATTCCACTCGTCCTTCCAATTTTTATTTTTTTCTCTCTTCTCTTTTTCTTCTTTTTATCTTTCTTTTCTTCCTTAGTGTTTTATTTCCTTGTTTTGCCTCATCCTTTTTTTATTTTATTTTTTTTTTGCAGTTGGGGTGCTGTCCCTGGGTTAAGTTACTTATACTTTAGAGAGATGGGATCTCTCTGTTTTTCACTGTGCACACCCACTCACACTCTTGTACCTTAGTAATGTTGTGTATTTTCAATTTTATATTGTAGAATTGGTAAATATATATTTTTAAATTATTCATATTAAACTATCTTTATGCTGCTAAAATGAGATTTGTAGGGATTTATGATTTTTCAGTATTCCGGTCTTCTTGTGAGATTCTTATCTTATCTTACACAGGAGGCTGCTAGCAGGGCAAGGATTTTGCAAGCATTAGCAGACAGTTTGTTACTTGCTCCCAGATTGCAGGTTGTAGGAACTTCGTCATTACTTGTATCTGTCGACAATATTGTCTGTCAATTACTGGCTGCTATAAATCCTCACCGCATAAATCTAGACGCTTCAGGATATGTCAGTGCTATATAAATGTTAAAAAATATAATAATAATCATGGAATGTCTTATGCCAGTTTGAAATGAAAACTTGCTCTTCTCAATCTGACATGTTACTTTTCTTCATTCCACACCACTTAAACAGAGCAAAGCTCAACAGCTTCCTGTTTTCTAGGTAGCACAATGTTCCACATGGGAAAACCTTGTAGAAAGAGAAATCAATCTTCTCCCACAGAATGACTGCCTTACTGACATACAACTAAAGTAGAACAATGCATATCTGGCCCAAGTAAAGGTCAGATTATTTATTTGAGATGTGATGCACACTCAACATCCATTTCACAGTTTAAAAAATTGCACAGTATAATATTGTTTTATCCATTTCTGCTTCTGACATGCCTGCTAATATCATTAGAAACTTAACTAGACTTATGTGAGTATGTTCAGTGAACAAAGTTCTTTGACAAAGTTCTGATCAAGTCTGGTTTTTATAACAAATACACAAATCAACTTGCACGCAAAGCATACAACTTGAAATCTTTAAAGGCTGCTTGAAACTATCTTAGGTACAAAATATGGGCATGTGGCAACACAAGTCAGCATAATAGGGGTTATGTATACAAAGTAGGGCTAACTTCAAAGACATAGAGCAGTCAGTCATCATGTAACCAATAAAAAAGGTCCCTGCCAATTGCTTCACTTTTAGAACTTTGCATCAGGATTAAAGGGACATTATAGGCATGAAAAAAACTTTAGCTTAATGGAGTTGTTTTTGGGGTATAGATCATTTCCCTGCATACCCTAATATTGTAGAGTCAGTCGGTGCAGCTGCACCAGGGGCCTGCACACCGAGGGAGCCCATTGGTGGCCCATGTACTAAGGGCCACCTGATGGGTTTTAGTGAAAAGGGACCCAGTCGGGCACTTTTAAGACCACAACCGGGCCCTTTTTAGATTGCGATGCTGAGAGGATGTAAGTTCAGGTCACTTCATCCAAGCAACAATAATAGCCACATGGGAGGAAGTGGAGGCAAAATAGGACAGGAGAAAGCAGGACCAAGGGAACAGGAGAAGCAAGGAACCCAGACTGAGCCAGCAGCAGGAACCCAGTTAAGCCATCCTCCTGCACATAAAAAAATATGGTAACAGGAGGATGGCTAAAAATTCAGACATATATTTGTGTATGCATCTATGTGGCAGAGAGCATATCAGTGTGTGCATGTGTCAGTGTGTTTGCATGTGTCAGTGTGTGTATCTGTGTGTCAGATTATTTGTATGTGTCAGAATATGTGCCAGGGTGTTTGTATGTGTCAGTGTGTGCATCTGTGTCTCAGGGTGTGTGTGTCAGTTTGTGTATCTGTGTGTCAGGTTGTTTTTGTGTGTATCTATGTGTGTGTCAGTGTGTATATGTGTGTCAGGATTACTAATTGATCCCACACGCAGAATTTTATCACAGATACGACTAAGGATAACGTCTAACCGAACCTTAGAATGTCCGGACTTAACATATCCGAGAATTGTCAGAATATTTGCCTTGGTCAGGGATAGAGAATCAGACACAGCGATGAGAAAAAGCCAAAAACCAAGGATACCAGAAATTAGGGAAGTCAGAATGAAGCCAAAGTCAAATATAAAAAATCAAGATCAGGAACGCACTCTCGGATTACCATCAGGCAGAAATCAAGACAGGGCAATGGGTGAATGTAAAAAGTAGTTTAAATAACCCTCCTGTTATTCCGATTGGTTGTAACCGGCCTTTGACCCCAAAACGTACGCGCGTGTGACGTCACATGCACGCCAACATCATCATCAACTTGGTGGCCATGGGGTTATAAAGTGGCATAGATCCGCAGCAGCCGGCATCCCTAGACATGCTGGGCTTATCAGGTATCCGGGCGCATGGTTGCAGATGGGCACAACTATTCCTGTTAGGACGGTAAATACCATCATAAACATTTCTATGTGCGGATGAATCCGTTACATTACCCCCCACCTGAAGACCACCCACTGGGCAGGCAGGACCCAGCTTGAGAGTCCCAAGAACGGTCGGCAGGCCAATACCCCCTCAAATCAACCAGGTATTGCAATGAACCACGAGAGAACCAGGAATCAATAATGGAGGAGACCTTGTACTCTTCCTGACTGGAAACAACCAAAGGAGGAGGGGAAATCACGTGGTTTGAGTAAAGATACATGAAACGAATTAGGAATGTGTATGGATGCAGGAAGGGCCAGGGAATAAGAAACAGGGTTAATTCTCTTAAGGACACGGTAAAGACCAAGAAACCTAGGAGAAAATTTCATGCTAGGAACTTTTAATCTAATGTTGTGTGATGATAACCAAACCTGGTCTCCCACCTGGTAAACTGGGTTGGCACGCCGCCGTTTATCAGCATGGCACTTAAAGTGAGCAGCCCCAGTTTCAACAGCGCAGTAAACCTTAGTCCAAGTATCACGAATAGAGGTAAGGTGGCCATCCAGAGCAGGGATAGCTGAGTCAGAAAACACATCAGGGAGAACAGTAGGATGGAGATCGGTATTGACAAAGAAAGGACTGTGCCCAGATGCTTCATGGGTAGCGTTATTCCTGGCATATTCGGCACAAAGAAACAAATCAGCCCAGTTAGCCCAAATCAGCCCAGTTAGACTAAAGCAATGTAAATACAGTTCAAGCAATTGGTAAGCCCTTTCAGCCGCAACATTGGTCTGTACTGATGTCCCGAACTATTCGCTGGCGAATAGTTCCTGGTGAACAAAGCATGTTCGCGTTCACCACCGCGGGCAAACACATGCAATGTTCGGTCCGCCCCCTATTCGTCATCATTGAGTAAACTTTGACCCTGTACCTCACAGTCAGCAGACACATTACAGCCAATCAGCAGCAGACCCTCCCTAGCAGACCCTCCCACCTACTGGAAAGCATCCATTTTAGATTCATTCGGAAGCTGCAATCATTTTCTTTTTATTTTTTTATTATTATTTTCTTATTATTATACATTTTTTAAAAACATTTTTTTTAATTCTAAATGCAAAACATTGGTATATAGGGGAGTATTCACTAAATGCCAAACATTGGTATATTCCCCTATATAACAATGTTTGGCATTTAGTGAATATTCCCCTATATAACAATGTTTTGCATTTAGTGAATATTCCCCTATATAACAATGTTTTGCATTTAGTGAATATTCCCCTGTATAACAATGTTTGGCATTTAGTGAATATTCCCCTATATAACAATGTTTTGCATTTAGTGAATATTCCCCATATAACAATGTTTGGCATTTAGTGAATATTCTCCTATATAACAATGTTTTGCATTTAGTGAATATTCCCCTCTATAACAATGTTTGGCATTTAGTGAATATTCCCCTATATAATAATGTTTGGCATTTAGTGAATATAGGGGAATATTCACTAAATGCCAAACATTGTTATACAGGGGTATATTCACTAAATGCAAAACATTGTTTTATAGGGGAATATTCACTAAATGCTAAACATTGTTATACAGGGGAATATTCACTAAATACCAAACATTGTTATATAGGGGAATATTCACTAAATGCCAAACATTGTTATATTCCCCTAAATAACAATGTTTGGCATTTAGTGAATATTCCCCTATATTCACTAAATGCAAAACATTGTTATACAGGGGAATATTCACTAAATACCAAACATTGTTATATAGGGGAATATGGCCCCCACCCACCGTGCAGGGGTGGGGGCAGGGGTGGGGGCAGGGGGGGAGGACAGTAGGTCCCCCCTCATTATTTTTATGGCCCGCACCCAATGCTCACGGTGGGGGCGGGGGGAAGGACAGTAGGTCCCCCCACTGTGATTTATGGCCCCCACCGACCGCGCAGGGGTGGGGGCCGGGGGGAGGACAGTAGGTCCCCCCCTTATTGTTTTTTTTAGGGGCCTCACCCACCGCTCAGGGGTGGGGGCCAGGGAGGGGACAGTAGGTCCCCCCCTTATTGTTTTTTGAGGGCCCCCACCCACCGCTCACGGTGGGATCCATAAAATTTATGAGGGAGGGACCTACTGTACTCCGCCCCGGCCCCCACCCCTGCGTGCTGGGTGGGGGCCATAAATCACAATGGGGGACCTACTGTCCCCCCCCCTGGCCCCCACCCCTGAGCAGTGGGTGGGGGCCCTAAAAAAACAATAGGGAGGACCTACTCTGCCCCCCCGGCCCCCACCCCTGCGTGGTGGGTGGGGGCCATAAAAATTATGAGGGGGGACCTACTGTCCTCCCCCCCAACCCCCACCCCTGCGCGCTGGGTGGGGGCCATAAATCACAATGGGGGACCTACTGCCCCCCCCGGCCCCCACCCCTGAGCGGTGGGTGGGGGCCCTAAAAAAAACAATAGGGAGGACCTACTGCCCCCCCGGCCCCCACCCCTGAGCGTTGGGTGGGGGCCCTAAAAAAAACAATAAGGGGGACCTACTGTCCCCCCCCCCGGCCCCCACCCCTGAGCGGTGGGTGGGGGCCCTAAAAAAAACAATAAGGGGGACCTACTGTCCCCCCCCCCGGCCCCCACCCCTGAGCGGTGGGTGGGGGCCCTAAAAAAACAATAAGGGGGGACCTACTGTCCCCCCCGGCCCTCACCCCAGAGCGTTGGGTGGGGGCCATAAAAATTATGAGGGGGGACCTACTGTCTTCCCCCCCCTTCCCCCACCCCTGCGCGGTGGGTGGGGGCCATATTCCCCTATATAACAATGTTTGGTATTTAGTGAATATTCCCCTATATAACAATGTTTGGCATTTAGTGAATATTCCCCTATATAACAATGTTTTGCATTTAGTGAATATTCCCCTCTATAACAATGTTTGGCATTTGGTGAATATTCCCCTATATAACAATGTTTGGCATTTAGTGAATATAGGGGAATATTCACTAAATGCCAAACATTGTTATACAGGGGAATATTCACTAAATGCAAAACATTGTTATATAGGGGAATATTCACTAATTTCCAAACATTGTTATACAGGGGAATATTCACTAAATACCAAACATTGTTATATAGGGGAATATTCACTAAATACCAAACATTGTTATATTCCCCTATATAACAATGTTTGGCATTTAGTGAATATTGCCCTATATTCACTAAATGCAAAACATTGTTATATAGGGGAATGTTCACTAAATGCAAAACATTGTTATACAGGGGAATATTCACTAAATACCAAACATTGTTATATAGGGGAATATGGCCCCCACCCACCGTGCAGGGGTGGGGGCAGGAGGGGGAGGGCAGTAGGTCCCCCCCTCATTATTTTTATGGCCCGCACCCAATGCTCACGGTGGGGGCGGGGGGAAGGACAGTAGCTCCCCCCATTGTGATGGGATCCATAAAATTTATGAGGGGGGTACCTACTGTCCGCCCCCCCCCTGCGCGGTGGGTGGGGGCCATAAAAATTATGAGGGGGGACCTACTGTCCTCCCCCCCGGCCTCCACCCCTGAGCGGTGGGTGGGGGCCCTAAAAAACAATAGGGAGGACCTACTGCCCCCATCTCCGGCCCCCACCCCTGAGCGGTGGGTGGGGGCCCTAAAAAAAAACAATAAGGGGGGGACCTACTGTCCCCCCCGGCCCTCACCCCTGAGTGCTGGGTGGGGGCCATAAAAGTAATGAGGGGGGGACCTACTGTCCTCCCCCCCTGGCCCCTGCCCCTGAGCGGTGGGTGGGGGCCCTAAAAAACCAATAAGGGGGGTGACCTACTGTCCTCCCCGGCACCCACCACTGAGCGGTGGGTGGGGGCCCTAAAAAAAACAATAAGGGGGACCTACTGTCCCCCCCCGGCCCCCACCCTTGAGCGGTGGGTGGGGGCCCTAAAAAAAAACAATAAGCTGGGACCTACTGTCCGCCCCGGCCCCCATCCCTGAGCGTTGGGTGGGGGCCATAAAAATAATGAGGGGGGGACATACTGTCCTCCCCCCCCCCTGCCCCCACCCCAAACATTGTTATACAGGGGAATATTCACTAAATACCAAACATTGTTATATAGGGGAATATTCACTAAATGCCAAACATTGTTATATCCCCCTATATAACAATGTTTGGCATTTAGTGAATATTCCCCTATATTCATGTCCCAAAAAGACTATTTTCAAATTTAGAAACTGCTTTGGAACCCCTGTTTGGAGGGTTGCAATGCTCATTTAAAAACCCTGCTGATGCTAATATTATTTAAAAATTAAAACATTTATTTTTAGTTTTATCTTGATTTTTATTATTTAATTAAAAACAGTTTAGCAAAGTGTCACCTCTCAGAGACAGAACCACACGCCTACATGTCATAGCAGAGAAACTTTAAACAGAATATAAAATGTGGAGTCAAAGCAAAATGTATAATTGTGAATCACCAACACGTTTATTACATTTGATAGCTTCCAGTAATAAATCCCAAACAATAGGGATCAGCATGTCACCTTTATGACATTCTCCACCTCTGGAGAATTATTTGTCAATAAAGATAACAGAGTAAATTCGTACATTTTATATGATGTGGGCCAAAATTTAAAGTAGGATTTGCCAGGTAAATAACTTATTTGTTAATAGTTAAAAAAATTTGTTGCAGGTATAACTGAGTCTTTGGAGCTTCATCATGGGTAATTTAAGGAACAACAAGTAAAAATAGTGGAATTTTATTGGTGTCAGATATCAAGATGTGATTGAACATTTTTTACGTCCTGTAAAGGAAAATTGTCCTGAAATGTGGTTTCAACAGGACATCGGGCTACTACCTATCCATTCAGGGCCACAACGGATCTCTTGACACAACTGTCGGTGAGCAGATAATTTCAAGATATTCCCAGATTAATTGGCAGCCATGTTCGACTGACTTTTCAGCTCCTGATTACTTTCTGTGGGAATATCTGAAGGAGTAGGTGTATATGAACAAACCACATACACTTGAGAAGCTCACGGAGAATATCTGTGCAGAAATTCAAGCGATAGAGACTCAAACATTAATTAATGTTTTGAACAATGATATCGAAAGACTTTGCGAGGAGCCAAATGGAGCTCATTGAAAAGATGTAATTTTCTGTACCTAGTCAAACAAATCTCTATACATTAAAGGGACACTATAGTCACCAGAACAACTACAGCTTATTGGAGTTGTTCTGGTGAGTAGAAAAAAAGGAAATTGAAGCTTAGGGAAACACTCAAATAAGTGGGGGTAACCCACAATAAACTACCAGGGTAGTAACAGAGAGAGGAGAAGAACAGTGAGTGCCCTATATAGGAAAAAATAATAAAATTTAACTTTTAATAATCCAAGGATAAAAGTGACAAATATATCAAATAAATAGATTGGGTATAAAATATACTCCAACAATGGTCGTGTCCACCTAGTATGACATGTCAAGTAGAAGGACCAACAAAGTATTAAGCCGTCATTACTAGAAAAAGGAGAAAAAAATGAGAGAAGTAAAAACACCCATGCAGAGGACCTGTTTTAAATTTTTCAGGATGCCTCTGGAGTGTTTCTTGCAAAAAAAAAAAAGTTGCAAGTATGGATACAGTATAAATGACTGTGTAGCAATTTAGGCACAGTGTTACTGGGTTCAAGTATGGCACTGTTAACTATAGATGATACAGATGTAACTAGTGCCAAAATGGGAAAGCTGATCCAACTCCCATGCAGAGGACCTGTTCAGAAGTTTTCAGGGTACCTCTGGGATGTCTCTTGCAACAGAACAAAGTTGCAAGTATAAGTACAGTATTAATGACTGTGTAGCAATTGAGGCATTGTGTTAACCGCTTAAAGAGTGCCCCTGTTAACTAAGGAAAAATGTAGCTAGTGCCTCAACAGGCTAATGAAACACCAATACAGAGGACCTGTTCAAAAGTTTTCAGGGTGTTTTTGGAATGTCTCTTGCAACGGAGCAAAGTTGCAAGTTTAGACACAGTATAAAGAACTGTATAGCAGTCTAGGCATGGTGTTAACAGCTTAAAGTATGGCACTGCTGACAAAAAGTAACTAGTGTCCCAACAGGAAACCTAATAAAACACAAATACAGAGGACCTGTTCAAATAGTTTTCAGGGTACCTCTGGAATGTCTCTTGCCACAGAGCAAAGTTGCAAGTGTAGACACAGTATAAATAAGTGTATAGCAATTACGGCATAGTGATTAACAAAATAAAGTGGTGCCCCAACAGGATACTGAATAAAACACAAAAACAAAAATACAGAGGACCTGTTCAAAAGTTTTCAGGGTACCTCTGGAATGTCTCTTGCAACAAAGCAAAGTTGCAAGTTTAGACACAGTATAAATAACTGTATAGAAATGTCGGCATAGTGATTAACAGCTTAAAGTATGGCACTGTTAACTCTAGATGGTACAATGTGACTAGTGCCCAAACAGAAAATCTGATCAGAATCAGAGAGTCTGTTAGTGGACCAAAAAGAGCAGCCCAGGGTGGGTGAGGCTAAAATCATGTACTTAGAAATTCTTGATACAATATGCATGAAAGCCACAATACCCACATTAAACCCCTGGTAAAAGGGGAAATGAAATTGCTCAGGTCCCACCAGAATGGATGCTCGGGATTCTTGTGGGAGCGTGGTGTAAGTGGTCTCTAGACCGCGCTATGTGCTGTTACACTGAATCTACCGAGTCCCCTGACGCGCGCGTTTCGCCACACCTCATCAGAGGGGAACCGATGTGTGGTGAGTATCAGCTATTTCAAAGTAGAAGTTGAAGCTGATTGGAGGGTTCAAAAAAACCGCTGACTTCAATGGGCCTATCATATTGGTTTAAGATTGCCGATGGCCAATAGGATGCCAGCCATCGTTAACCCTGTTGGGTGAAAATTCAAACCCCTGAACATGAAGGTCGGCATGAAGAAGTGTCCGATCAGCATGTTCAATTATAGTGCCGATCCAAATATGGGGTGATCAGCCCATAGTACATGGTCCTATAAAGGCAATGTGGAGATTGACATGTATTGTGTAGGGAGAGAGATATTTTAATATTTAATTGCAGAGAGAGACCGGGGATTGTTCTAATCGGCTGACAGACATACAAAGTGAAAATGCAATCATTAGTAACTGTCCATTAGTTCCAATCCGAATTGGGGTGCATAGATGCACTTGGAGAGGAATTCTTGAGTACAGCAAGGGAACCAGAGGGTGTAAGGGGAGGTTTTTGACCTGTTAAGTGCCGATGATCATTAACCCTGTCGGGTAAAATCCCAGAGATAAGCTGGAGCGTCAGCATAGAAATATCCGATCAGCAAATATAGTTGGGGATGGCATTGGAGATGTGAAATGATTAGTGCTATGGATAAAGCAGTCCTTCGAGAGGATTAATAGAGATGCCAATACCGGGTGTGCCAATATCCTCATGCCAATATCGAGTGTGTGCTGGAAGGAAGGATAATTGGTTCCAATGAACAGTCCGGTGATTCACCTGAACAGCAATAAAGTTCATACAGACTTGAAACCATTGAGTGATCAGAATTGTCTTTAGTGCTGGCGACTACACTCAGTACTAAACCATAAAGTGCCTCTTATGATTACCTCTGTAATCTAGACCGAGTGGGGTTTCGGTAGTAAGAGGGATGTAAAAACAATCTACATGCAGAGTACAGTATACAATTCTTCTGAGTATTGAATGGTTCAGAGAGAAGATCAGTGTGTTAAAATAAGTACTGAGAGGGTGCCCGGGACATAACATTATTAAGGTCCCTAACTGCATGAGAAAAAATGATTGACGTGAGAAATTCTTCCGAAAATAAGGAGAATTAGTAGTGTAGAGCCAGAGACCAATTAGAGGTGAAAAACCAAATACCGGTCCAAGAGTATGCTACAGAGTATAGGTGGTGAGCAAATAGCTACGAACTGTGAGGATTCGGATATAATGACCTAATGTTGCAAGAAAACATGAAAGGTTCTCACTGGGTTGAGAGAAAGGAGCAGTAGATCTAAATCCTGCCATGGGTGCATTAGTTCTATGTGAAGAATTATTGTTTCCAGACCCCTAATGTGAATGAATAAAAGGGGTAAAGTTGAATTCTTCATTTAGGCCCCCAGGGGCAAGAGTTTTAAATTCATAGATCCACCTGGACTCTTTCTGAAGAAGTATGAGATTAAAATTTCCTTTCCTAGAGTTTAAATTTATCCTCTCCAAGACCTGGAAGGATAGAGAATTAGGATTGCCATCATGGAAGTTTCTTACGTGAGTTGCCCTTGGGGTACTTAAATTAATGTTTTTTACTGAGTTCACATGTTGTAGAATGCGCCTCCTAAGTTCTTGATAGGTCTTCCCGATGTACTGTCTGCCACACGTGCAAGTGATGACATATATTACACGTGTGGTACTGCAGTTAGTGAACTGATTAATCTTAAATTCTTTTAGTGTGTTAGAACATTTTACCATTTTGGACTGGTTGATGAATGGACATGCCTTGCAATGCCCACATTTATAAATTCCATCCGGTGCGGTGAGCAAGTTTTTAGACAGAGTTTTCCTCTCCAGATGGCTATGTACCAAAAAGTCGCTCAGGTTCTTAGACCTGCGTGCCGTGATATTCGGATAAGCGACTGCCTCTGGTTTGAGGTCAGTGTCATACTGCAAGATTTGCCAGTGCTGGGTGAAAATCTCTTTTACAGGTTGCCATTGTTTATCATAGGTCCCTATGCGTCTGATTAATTGATTGGATGAAGTAATTTTAGTAGAGTGAAGGCTAGAGCTTCTATCCTGGGAAAGAGCTCTCTGGAAAGCTTTTTTAAAGATCTTATTCGGATATCCCCTGTTCTTGAAGCGTATCTTTAGTTTATCGGCTTCAGCCTGAAATGAGGTGTCATTAGAGCAATTCCTCCTGGCTCTCAGGTACTGTCCGTAAGGAATTCCTGCTTTCAGGCGGTAAGGATGGAAGCTGTGCCAGTGGAGGAGGCTGTTCGATGCAGTGCTTTTCCTGTATAGTTCAGTGTCTACTGTGCCATCCATGTTCAGTAGAATTCTGAGATCCAAGAATTCGAGCTGTGTTTCATGGATGACATGTGTCAACTGTAGTCCAATATGGTTGTTGTTCAGAGCCTGTACCATATCCGTGAATTGGGGACAGGAGCCAGTCCAGAAAATTAGGATGTCGTCAATGTATCGCATCCATTTATATACGTATTGACTGAACTGATTGGTGACAGTATCCTTAAAAAGACCTTCTTCCCACCACCCCAGATATAAATTCGCGTAGCTGGGGGCACAAGCAGTGCCCATAGCTGTACCCCGAAGTTGTAAATAGTATAGTCCATCGAACACAAAATAGTTATGTGTTAGTACAAACTCAAGAAGTGTTAAAATTAGTTGGATTTGTTCGGAGTTGTACTTGGGGGATCTGTGCAAGAAGTAGGAGGTCGCATATAGTCCCTTGTCATGGGGGATATTATTATACAATGAGACCACGTCCAAGCTGGCAAGGAGTGAGTAAGGGGGAACCACTAGGTTCTCCAATGCCAACAAAGTGTGTTTCGTGTCCTGTACGTATGACTCAAGATTTATGACAAACGGATGTAAAAGTTGTTCTAAGAATTTACTGGTTTTCTCCGTTAAGGAATTGTTACCCAACACAATGGGTCTCCCCGGTGGATTGTTTAAGGATTTATGGACCTTAGGGAGGCAATAAAAAGTTGGAATAGTAGGATGGTTAGTTGGTAACATAAATTGAAACTCCTCCTTGGTAATTAGTTGATCACCCAGGGCTTGGGTTAGTAAGGTCTTGAGTTGAGTAAAAAAGTTTGCTGTGGGATCCTGAGAGAGTACTTGATATTGACTATTATCTTTTAAGTGTCTCATGCACATGTCAATGTACTTATCCGGGTTCATAAGTACTATGTTTCCTCCTTTGTCAGAAGGTTGTATAACTAGATCCTTGTTCCTACTCAGATCCCTAAGTGCTTCACGCTCCGCTTTAGTTAAGTTGTCAATGTTTTGGGTGGGGGGAGGAAGAGAGTCCAAAGCTTTGGTAGTCATCTGTACAAAGAGGTCTACACTAGATACCTCTTTGAAGTTGGGAGTATACCACGAAGGAGGTTTGCATTTAGTGAGGGGTGATATGTCATTCTGTTCGTCAAGGAGGGATACCATAGTTTGTACATGTTGGTAATCCTCTGGGGTCAGGCCTAGTTCTCTAGCACGTTTATTCTCCTGTCTTTTGTGGGTGATGCTTAAGGCGAGCTTTCGCCCAAAAAGATTAGTATCCTTGGCCCAGTCAAACTTGTTTGTAATAGGCGAGGGGACAAAGGATAGACACTTATTCAAAAGAGATTTGTGTTTGTCAGTAAGTTCAAAAGCGGACAAGTTGATGATAAGATTTTCGTCCATAGTATCAGAATTTATTGGTTTTTGTACCCTTCCTTGCTGGTCTTGTACCCCCATCTTTTTCTGTCCCTGAGTCTGCCTCTCTGGGGTAGAGGCCACTCCTGTTCTAAAAAAGAGGAGGAGGCAGAGGAAGCTCCAGACTGTGAGGAGGTGGTTGGCATTGGGACATTGATATTGGAATTGGAGGGGATAGGATTATGCAAGTCTGGGAAGGATACACTTTTTTCTGCTTGTCTCAAAATACTTTTTCTCTGTGTGAAATTTCTAGTCCTGACCGGATACCTATCCTTCCTTTCTGTGCTCTGATCCGAGCTGGACCAGTCAGTCTCCCCAGACGTAGAGCTCTGTCTACTACTGTAACGTTTTCTGACATTTCTGGATTTAAAGATGGTTCCTTCCTTAAAGTCCCTATGGTCCCTTAGGTATTTCAGATGTTTCTTCTCTCTGATGTATTTCTTAAAATTTTCTAGGTTATTATTCAACTTATTTTCCATTAGTTTGAAGTCTAAATGGGTTTGGAAGGTCTTAATGTTATTTATTTCTGTCTGCAAGTTGTAATTCACAGTTTCTAAGTGAGATTCCTCAAGTTTGATCAAAAACTCCATCAATCTTATAGAGCTGTCAATTAGGATGTTGTTCCATTCTTTGATTTGGATGTCTGTTTTCACTTTCTCCGGTCTAGAGATATCTGACCTAAGTCCTCTTGGGACCAATTTGTCCTCTACATATTTTCTTAAGCTAGTAATCTCCCAGTGTCCCTTAATTTGTTGCTTGTACATGTTTTGTATGTCAAAGAAACTCTCATTGATATCATTGGTGTTTTGTTTAATAAGGGGTTCTAAAGAGAACACATTGTTAATATCACTTGTACTTAGAGCTGGATTGACCACATTACTTAAGTAGGATGTCATGGTAACAGAGTCGTTAGCTTCCTAAAATAGGGTATTGAAACCCACTTAATTTAGAAGAAAAAAAGGAAATGGAAGCTTAGGGAAACACTCAAATAAGTGGGGGTAACCCACAATAAACTACCAGGGTAGTAACAGAGAGAGGAGAAGAACAGTGAGTGCCCTATATAGGAAAAAATAATAAAATTTAACTTTTAATAATCCAAGGATAAAAGTGACAAATATATCAAATAAATAGATTGGGTATAAAATATACTCCAACAATGGTCGTGTCCACCTAGTATGACATGTCAAGTAGAAGGACCAACAAAGTATTAAGCCGTCATTACTAGAAAAAGGAGAAAAAATGAGAGAAGTAAAAACACCCATGCAGAGGACCTGTTTTAAATTTTTCAGGATGCCTCTGGAGTGTTTCTTGCAAAAAAAAAAAAAGTTGCAAGTATGGATACAGTATAAATGACTGTGTAGCAATTTAGGCACAGTGTTACTGGGTTCAAGTATGGCACTGTTAACTATAGATGATACAGATGTAACTAGTGCCCAAATGGGAAAGCTGATCCAACTCCCATGCAGAGGACCTGTTCAAAAGTTTTCAGGGTACCTCTGGGATGTCTCTTGCAACAGAACAAAGTTGCAAGTATAAGTACAGTATTAATGACTGTGTAGCAATTGAGGCATTGTGTTAACCGCTTAAAGAGTGCCCCTGTTAACTAAGGAAAAATGTAGCTAGTGCCTCAACAGGCTAATGAAACACCAATACAGAGGACCTGTTCAAAAGTTTTCAGGGTGTCTCTGGAATGTCTCTTGCAATGGAGCAAAGTTGCAAGTTTAGACACAGTATAAAGAACTGTATAGCAGTCTAGGCATGGTGTTAACAGCTTAAAGTATGGCACTGCTGACAAAAAGTAACTAGTGTCCCAACAGGAAACCTAATGAAACACAAATACAGAGGACCTGTACTTAACAGGTCAAAAACCTCCCCTTACACCCTCTGGTTCCCTTGCTGTACTCAGGAATTCCTCTCCAAGTGCATCTATGCACCCCAATTCGGATTGGAACTAATGGACAGTTACTAATGATTTCATTTTCACTTTGTATGTCTGTCAGCCGATTAGAACAATCCCCGGTCTCTCTCTGCAATTAAATATTAAAATATCTCTCTCCCTACACAATACATGTCAATCTCCACATTGCCTTTATAGGACCATGTACTATGGGCTGATCACCCCATATTTGGATCGGCACTATAATTGAACATGCTGATCGGACACTTCTTCATGCCGACCTTCATGTTCAGGGGTTTGAATTTTCACCCGACAGGGTTAACGATGGCTGGCATCCTATTGGCAATCGGCAATCTTAAGCCAATATGATAGGCCCATTGAAGTCAGCGGTTTTTTTGAACCCTCCAATCAGCTTCAACTTCTACTTTGAAATAGCTGATACTCACCACACATCGGTTCCCCTCTGATGAGGTGTGGCGAAACGCGCGCGTCAGGGGACTCGGTAGATTCAGTGTAACAGCACATAGTGCGGTCTAGAGACCACTTACACTGCGCTCCCACAAGAATCCCGAGCATCCGTTCTGGTGGGATCTGAGCAATTTCATTTCCCCTTTTACCAGGGGTTTAGTGTGGGTATTGTGGCTTTCATGCATATTGTATCAAGAATTTCTAAGTACATGATTTTAGCCTCACCCACCCTGGGCTGCTCTTTTTGGTCCACTAACAGACTCTCTGATTCTGATCAGATTTTCTGTTTGGGCACTAGTCACATTGTACCATCTAGAGTTAACAGTGCCATACTTTAAGCTGTTAATCACTATGCCGACATTTCTATACAGTTATTTATACTGTGTCTAAACTTGCAACTTTGCTTTGTTGCAAGAGACATTCCAGAGGTACCCTGAAAACTTTTGAACAGGTCCTCTGTATTTTTGTTTTTGTGTTTTATTCAGTATCCTGTTGGGGCACCACTTTATTTTGTTAATCACTATGCCGTAATTGCTATACACTTATTTATACTGTGTCTACACTTGCAACTTTGCTCTGTGGCAAGAGACATTCCAGAGGTACCCTGAACACTTTTTGAACAGGTCCTCTGTATTTGTGTTTTATTAGGTTTCCTGTTGGGACACTAGTTACTTTTTGTCAGCAGTGCCATACTTTAAGCTGTTAACACCATGCCTAGACTGCTATACAGTTCTTTATACTGTGTCTAAACTTGCAACTTTGCTCCGTTGCAAGAGACATTCCAGAGACACCCTGAAAACTTTTGAACAGGTCCTCTGTATTGGTGTTTCATTAGCCTGTTGAGGCACTAGCTACATTTTTCCTTAGTTAACAGGGGCACTCTTTAAGCGGTTAACACAATGCCTCAATTGCTACACAGTCATTAATACTGTACTTATACTTGCAACTTTGTTCTGTTGCAAGAGACATCCCAGAGGTACCCTGAAAACTTCTGAACAGGTCCTCTGCATGGGAGTTGGATCAGCTTTCCCATTTGGGCACTAGTTACATCTGTATCATCTATAGTTAACAGTGCCATACTTGAACCCAGTAACACTGTGCTACACAGTCATTTATACTGTATCCATACTTGCAACTTTTTTTTTTTTTTTTTTTGCAAGAAACACTCCAGAGGCATCCTGAAAAATTTAAAACAGGTCCTCTGCATGGGTGTTTTTACTTCTCTCATTTTTTCTCCTTTTTCTAGTAATGACGGCTTAATACTTTGTTGGTCCTTCTACTTGACATGTCATACTAGGTGGACACGACCATTGTTGGAGTATATTTTATACCCAATCTATTTATTTGATATATTTGTCACTGTTCTGGCGAGTAGAATCATTACCCTCAGGCGTTTTGCTGTAAACACTGTCTTTTCAGAGAAAATGCAGTGTTTACATTACAGCCAAGTAATATCTTCACTGGCCACTCCTCAGATAGCTATTAGAGATCCTTCCTGGGTCATGGCATCCTAAAATGCATCCAAACATTCAGTTTCTCCTCCCTCTACATGCAGACACTAAACTTTCCTCAAAGAGATTCATTGATTCAATTCATCTCTATGAGGAGATGCTGATTGGCAAGGGTTCTTGTTCTGCCTCAGCCAATCCTATGGGGAAGCATTGTGATTGGATCAGGCTACCACTTCTGATGATGTCAGAGATCAGAGGAAGTTCACACGCAGACGCAGCAGCTTCAGACTTGAATACAAGAAAGATTATACTATCTTTAGGGAGGCAAAGGGGGCCCAGGGGAGCTAGGTAGTGGTTTTAACACTATAGGGTCAGGAATACATGTTTGTGTTCCTGACCCTATAGTGCGCCTTTAAAGTTAGATGGGTACATTTACATGATTTTTTAGTAAAATTGTCAGGAATTCTAAGTGATTTTCCAATTTAAGACCAAAGTATCCAAACTGGGGCATAGCTGAATTTGATATTTTTTCTAATTCAGCTTCTATGACCTTACATTTCAAATTTGCTTTAAATTCCCTTTGCATTTCCAACAATTCCCAATGCAAGATAATTTGAATATTTGTAAATATTAATACACATAGCGTGTTTTATTTATTTATTTTTGCATGGAATAGCATTTTGCTTGAGTTTATTTGATCTATTTTTTTAATACTAAATAGTTTATAACCATTATTTTACAATTTTATTCTTGGGTGTATCTCAAAATAAAAAATGATTGATGGGCAAAAGATGATTAAAGGTTAGAGAACAGCCACTAAATGTTGATTTTATTCACAGGTCAAGCGAGAAGTGACGAACAGAAGGATAATAGCAGGAGCTGTAAAAAAAAAAAAAGTAATCTATATATATAATATATAATATATTTAATAAATATATAATTTATAAATATAGACTTTTGATTATGGTTTCTCATTTTTTTTCTCTATAGAAGTTACTTTTTCCCACTTGATCTGTGGACCAAATATCAAGAAAATATTGATATGTTGTATATATTTGTAGTACACTTATTGGCCAATTTTTGTGCTGTTTTGGTTCATCTGAATCTTATTTCCTTAAACAGTTGCACAGACAAAATTTGTCCAAACCAAAACACGACATGGATGAATTTCAGACCCCTTGAACACATTTTTTTTGGCCTAACTTATTTTTTTCATTGTGCACGAGTCTACTTAGAATATATTTTTCTTAAATTTTTGGAAGATCTAATATTACACTTCACTTACTGATAAGCTATAGAGAAGAATAAGATAATTTCTCTCTCTCAACGTGTTAAAACCTCATGAAACAGCGAGGTCAATTTACTAATTAACAGAAAGAACAATGTAAGTCATTAAATGAGTTACTCTCAGATTTTAGAAAAACATGACAACATGCTGCTTTCATGGTGTGTATATGATTTCCTGGGATAAGTCTTTAAGAGAAAACATGCTGGATGTGGTGAATTATAGCTATAAAAACAAAACCCAAATAAAATATCTTTGATGTTTGTAGCTATAATGTCACACAAGAAGCATAATATGATCAGGAGTCTACAAAATGTATAAAAACTAAACAATAAAATTGTCCGTACTCCAGACCTGAATATAAACATGGGGTTGCACCTAATCTGCACAGAGTTGAGGAAGAAATATAGCAAGTAGAGACCCAACACCTTCTTTAACTACCTGAGAACCTGGCCTTATGACAGTCCCATGATCCTACTATCTATAGGGCCACACTAGCCATTTTTGTGTCCTGTTATGGCTGATCTTGGAAGCCACTATAATCACTGCACCACAAGGAGCATAGAAGCATATATCTTGTCTCCAGTCACTCCAAACACTTAGTAGAAAAAGAAAGGCATATTCTCTGGGCTTCCTGATCATTTTGGAGTTGGGGGGGGGGGGGATTAAAGTAACCAAAAATATATAGAAACATGACATTTCCACTTTAATATTAAACATGTAATTATTTTACTAATTGTAAACAAATAGCAACTCATCACAAAGCTGTCTCACATCAGTACATGTGGTATGAGCCATAAGACATGGTATCTGTGGTTCCCAGAGTACAGGGACCATATGGGAATATCATTATAAAATGCTTAATATTTAGCTTCAGATTGCAATTGCCAAGTGGACATGGTTGAGCTCTTTCACAGCTGAGATTCTAATAAAAGGTGACTAACCTCTGCAAAACTAAGAGAAATGAATACCTTGGGGATAACAGAAAATCACTGTTCACAAGCACAGAAAAGATCAGGGATATTTTATTGCAAGATATTCTACATGATTATTAACATGTAGCAATGAATGGTTAATGAAACCACAGAATAAAATAAGTACTTAGCAATCAGCGCACATTGTCAAAAGGACATTTAAAATTAGGAGAACAGTAATGATAATGAAAATGGACAAAATCTCGAGTCCATAGAAGCACACGGTAAGTAACATTGACAGACAAGTGTAAAGGTAATAGGGAATACACCTGTAACATATGATATGAGGTGTAATTAATCAAGGAGATTTGTTGTGGAGGAGCAATCCTGCTGATTAATAATTTCCTGCTCAAGTGCCTTAACCAAAATGTGACGTTGTTTTTCAAGATTAATAAAAAGTATTTAAATATAAGTAGCAGATTGTTAGAAGAATGTTGTGGAAACGCTACACAGTAAATGTTCATTTCACAGCAAAACTAAAATGAAGTTAATATTTAAAAATTAATAATGCTATGCTTGCTTATTTGTTACCGTTTTTCTCGATTCGGTCTCTTTTGGCGTCCAAATGGATCAATATATAGTTCATATGCGATTTTAGAATTGTAGTATAGAAACATTTAACTTAACTCTGCTATTAAAAATCATCCCTGCAGTGATGTGTTTATGTAAGCAAAAAATAAGGCGTGCTGTGCCTTGAAGACTATATTATGTCAAACATTATTGTGCAAATACTATTTTCTAAAGTACATATATTTTTAAGTGCAATAATTGATGTGCACCAGTGCAATAAACAAAATACAATAAAGTGCTGCAATACTGTGCAAGAACTAGTGTAAAGTGCCACACTTCACTTACATGTTAAAGGATCACTATAGGGTCAGGAACACAAACATGTATTCCTGACCCTAGAGGGTTAAAACCACTATCTATGTACTGGTTACCAGTGATGTATCATCCCTCTTTACATCGATTCCGCATTTGTCAGTGTGTAATTCCAAGTATTTTTTACAGTGTCAAGGAAGTGCGATGGGGGCCAAGTTCACTCCCAGTTATGCTAACTTATACATGTAAGAGTGGGAGAACAATTATATTTATGGGAGTCTGGAGTGGGGGGCGAACATGGTCCTCTATCGCAGATACATTGATGATTTGATTTTTATCTGGAAAGGGTTATTGATTGAGTAAATTTTTTTTTAGATAATCTTAATTAGAATATTTGAGGTATAAAAATAACTAAATAAATATAGCACTCTCAGTATATAATATCTGGATTTAGAAACTTAAATAGAGATTGGAGAGATAAAGACAAAATATATTTTTTAAAAAGTTGATGCTAATAAATATGTACTATACATTAGCGGACATTATACACCAAGCATCTAAAACTCGCGGCCCACAATGGACAGCTTTGCGGCCCGGCAAGCCACGAGTACATGCCTAATTGCCTAGTGTTCCAAGCAGAGTAGGCAACTTCTTTCCCCACGTTGCAGGTGCCTACTCTGCTATAATTTTCCCGGTTGGGGAGAAGGGGATGGTGGATGCAGCGAGGGAGTTCAGTATTCCTGCTCCTCACTGCTCCCTCGCGCACACCATCTGTAGTGAAGCCGGGCACCGGGATATGACGTCATATTCCGGCGCCCGGCATCAATAAACTGTGCGTGAGAGAGCAATGAGGAGCAGGAAGGAGATCTCCAGACAGAAAATCCCCACTGGACCCCAGGAACAATTACAATAATGTGAGTGTGTGCAAGAATGTGTAAGTAACAACACAGGTGTAGGCGCTCTCTAGAATGTATGGATGGACGGCAGCAGTAAACCAGCAGGACTTCCCAATACCTGCTATTACCCAGAAAGTGCAGAAAACAAAGTGGTAGACCGCGCCACACGATAAAAAACAGTATAAACAAAATTGTACATACATACAAGTAGTCCCAGTATTGAGGTAGTAAATGTAAACCTTAAAGGATAAAAATAAAATAATAGTGCAATATGCCAATGTAAAGAGATACAATAGTGCTATAATATAAAGAACCAGTAGAAGGACCAACTCACACTTTACAGAGCTGCTAAGAGCTCTGCTGATTAGCGCCTGGACGGTATGATCCCCGTCTAAGGATATGGTGGTGGTAACTGGTATCCAAGGCTCCACTGGCGTGTATAAAATAGAAACACAGAGAAAATCCAATAGTGTATTATGTATAAATATTGGAATAAAAAACAAGGGGTAAATACCCTACTTACAATTTCCAGAGCACTAAACTTGCTCTGGTGGTGAGTGCTTGTGGTGGTATAATCCCCACCAAGGGATATAAGCAGGATCCAAAGTGCACAGGAATGAGAGGTAGATCAAAAAGCTGGAAACAAACTGCAACTTTATTGTAAAATAAAATAAAAAACCTTTGTATATAAAATCTTCAGTAAAAATACAATGTCCAAAATTCAAAGTCCAGACTTCTTGATCCACTTTACGCGTTTCGCCCGAATAGGGGCTTCTTCAGAAGTGTAGATAGTGGGGAATGGCAGTTCCGTCCTTATATAGGGCATCTGTCTTGTAATCCCAGTGTGTGCACTCTTCCTGTTTCCGGCCGGTCGCATGCGCCAACCGGAAGTGACGTAACGCAATCAGCAGGGGCTGATGGGACGTGTAGTCCTAATGTTGTTGCTAATTCCGGTAGTCGCGTGCGTCGCCCGGAAATGACGTCACGCGACTAGCGGTGCATTGTGGGGGGAGTAGTTTTAAACACTACTCATTACAGCATCCTCAAACAAATGAGAAAAAAAGCAATTACATATACATTAATGTTTATAGAGAGCTGTTCAATCTTAATTTGTTTACATGACTGTATATATAGTGAAGTTTATAAGTTGATCATATAGTGGTCAGGGAATTCTGAATGAACGAGTATTTAAAGGGCCAGTAAATATTGCCACAGAAATATACACTTATACATATAGTGAACTGGATTATATAGATATATAGCAGATTATTAGAGGGTCAATATATGTGGCCATAGAGGTATACACTTAAACATATAGTAATCAGGATATCATACATGTATAGCAGATTCTTAAAGGGCCAGTATATATGGCCATAGAGGTATATATTAAGAACTGTAAACAGTGAAAAAACACCAATCACATTAGGAATTATATGTGCAAGAGAAATTGTATATAGTGGCAACATGAGAGGTGTATGGTATCATTAAAAGTTGAGAAAAAGATAAAAACATATATATAAATATAAATATAAAAAAGAAATGTATTTAAAAATATATATGTAAAAAATTATAAAAAATTAAAAAGATCAAATTCAGCATTAAGTCCATTAGGTTGTAGTGTATCTAAAAAGTACACCCACTCCATCTCTTTTTTACCCAATTTATTAACCATATCACCACCTCTCCAATGTTGGGATACTTTTGTGATGCCAATAAATTTAAGTAGGCGTGGGTCATTATTGTGGAGTGCAAAATGAGAGGATACAAGATGATTTTTGAAGCCCTTTTCTATATCCCTACAGTGTTCCCCGATTCTCGTTTTTAGAGGTCTTATAGTCCTTCCTACGTATTGTAGACCACATGGGCACTCTAATAAATAGATGACATTCTTGCTCATACATGTGATAGTGTCTTTGATCTCATACTTTTTGTTAGTTTTATTTGATTTAAAATCCATAGTATGTCTATTAATTTTTTGGGTTTTTTTACAGGCTACACAGCAATTGCATCTAAAAAATCCTTTCTTATTACTTAAAAAGCTATTCAGAGCATTGGAGTTTTCTCTTTTGGTGTAATTCTTTGTGAGTTGCATTTTTAAATTAGGGGCCCCTCTGAATACTATTCTCGGTTGTTCTGGAATAATTTTCCCTAATATTCTATCTTCTTTTAGTAGATGCCAATTCTTTTTTATTATTTTCTTTAATTGTTTATTTTTATTATTGTAGTCTAAGACTATCGGTAACATGAATTCTTTTCCATCTTTTTTACTTTGGTCTTTCTTTTTGATCAAAGAATTTCTGTCCATACTTGATATTTCTTTTATGGTATCTTCTATTACTCCTTTATTATACCCTTTCTCGATAAATTTCTCTTTCATCTCATTAGCTTGAGTCTCAAAGATATTACATTCTGAACAGTTCCTTTTGAGTCTCAGTAATTGGCTTTTAGGGACACTCTGGAGCCAGCTTTTATAATGACAACTATCTGTTTTAATAAAATTATTAACGTGTACTTCTTTAAAATGGGTTTTAGTGTGGATGCTATTGTCTTTAATATAGATATCAAGGTCTAAAAAGGTAACATTGGTTTTACTAAAATCTGCTTTTAAAATGATACCATCCTCATTATCGTTTAAAAATTCTAAAAATAAATGAGCGGTAGAAGGGGGACCTTTCCATATGAAGAGGAGGTCATCAATATAGCGAAAATAGGAAACCAGGTTTCCCACCCAGCCATGTCCATTCCATACCATTCTTTCTTCCCATTCTGTCATGAAGCGGTTGGCATAGCTGGGTGCGAACCTGGTCCCCATTGCTGTACCGTTATTCTGTTTGTAGAAAGAGTCCTTAAACCAAAAATAGTTATTCTTGAGAATTAAATTGATTCCCTCAATTATAAAATCTATTTGCTCTGGTTTCATATTATCATTTCTCTCTAATATTTTTCTTACAGCTCTACATCCTTTATTATGTTCAATGATAGTGTAGAGTGATTGCACATCACAGGTGATTAGCATATATTCCTCGTTCCAATCTATACTTTCCAATTTCTCGAGAAGGTGTATCGTATCTTTTAGATATGATTGACTCAATTTGACGTATGGCTATAACATTATGTCAATGTACTCAGATACGTTGGAAAGAACAGAGTCTATACCGGAGACAATGGGTCTGCCAGGTGGTTTTTCAACATTTTTGTGGATTTTTGGCAAGAAATATATGACTGGAATCTTTGGACATTTTTTATTCAAGTAGTTATATTCATCAACACTTAGTATATTCTTCTCTTTTCCTCGATTGAGGAAATCTTCTAATAGAGTTTTAACTTCCGGGGTAGGGTTTTTTGATAGTTTTGTATATGTATTATTGTCATTTAGTTGCCTGAATGCTTCTTCCTCATACATTTCTGCTGATAAAACCACTAGGCCCCCCCCTTTGTCGGCCGGTTTCATAACTATTGTTTCATCTCTCTGTAGTTCTTTCAGGCCCTCTCTCTCTTTTTTTGTAAAATTATACTTGTCACCTTTATTCTTATCATTTAGTTCTCTTATGCTTCTAGTTACCTTTTTTTCAAACATATCTATCGCACTAGATTTGCAATACAATGGGTAAAATTTAGACTTGTTCTTGAGAAAACTGTTTACATAGGTATGGTTTTCCTTACTCTCTAGAATTTTATTATTTGTAGTATTATCTTTACCCATATAGAATCTCTTTAAAGTAGTTCTCTTTTCCTCAATCGAGGAAAAGAGAAGAATATACTAAGTGTTGATGAATATAACTACTTGAATAAAAAATGTCCAAAGATTCCAGTCATATATTTCTTGCCAAAAATCCACAAAAATGTTGAAAAACCACCTGGCAGACCCATTGTCTCCGGTATAGACTCTGTTCTTTCCAACGTATCTGAGTACATTGACATAATGTTACAGCCATACGTCAAATTGAGTCAATCATATCTAAAAGATACGATACACCTTCTCGAGAAATTGGAAAGTATAGATTGGAACGAGGAATATATGCTAATCACCTGTGATGTGCAATCACTCTACACTATCATTGAACATAATAAAGGATGTAGAGCTGTAAGAAAAATATTAGAGAGAAATGATAATATGAAACCAGAGCAAATAGATTTTATAATTGAGGGAATCAATTTAATTCTCAAGAATAACTATTTTTGGTTTAAGGACTCTTTCTACAAACAGAATAACGGTACAGCAATGGGGACCAGGTTCGCACCCAGCTATGCCAACCGCTTCATGACAGAATGGGAAGAAAGAATGGTATGGAATGGACATGGCTGGGTGGGAAACCTGGTTTCCTATTTTCGCTATATTGATGACCTCCTCTTCATATGGAAAGGTCCCCCTTCTACCGCTCATTTATTTTTAGAATTTTTAAACGATAATGAGGATGGTATCATTTTAAAAGCAGATTTTAGTAAAACCAATGTTACCTTTTTAGACCTTGATATCTATATTAAAGACAATAGCATCCACACTAAAACCCATTTTAAAGAAGTACACGTTAATAATTTTATTAAAACAGATAGTTGTCATTATAAAAGCTGGCTCCAGAGTGTCCCTAAAAGCCAATTACTGAGACTCAAAAGGAACTGTTCAGAATGTAATATCTTTGAGACTCAAGCTAATGAGATGAAAGAGAAATTTATCGAGAAAGGGTATAATAAAGGAGTAATAGAAGATACCATAAAAGAAATATCAAGTATGGACAGAAATTCTTTGATCAAAAAGAAAGACCAAAGTAAAAAAGATGGAAAAGAATTCATGTTACCGATAGTCTTAGACTACAATAATAAAAATAAACAATTAAAGAAAATAATAAAAAAGAATTGGCATCTACTAAAAGAAGATAGAATATTAGGGAAAATTATTCCAGAACAACCGAGAATAGTATTCAGAGGGGCCCCTAATTTAAAAATGCAACTCACAAAGAATTACACCAAAAGAGAAAACTCCAATGCTCTGAATAGCTTTTTAAGTAATAAGAAAGGATTTTTTTAGATGCAATTGCTGTGTAGCCTGTAAAAAAACCCAAAAAATTAATAGACATACTATGGATTTTAAATCAAATAAAACTAACAAAAAGTATGAGATCAAAGACACTATCACATGTATGAGCAAGAATGTCATCTATTTATTAGAGTGCCCATGTGGTCTACAATACGTAGGAAGGACTATAAGACCTCTAAAAACGAGAATCGGGGAACACTGTAGGAATATAGAAAAGGGCTTCAAAAATCATCTTGTATCCTCTCATTTTGCACTCCACAATAATGACCCACGCCTACTTAAATTTATTGGCATCACAAAAGTATCCCAACATTGGAGAGGTGGTGATATGGTTAATAAATTGGGTAAAAAAGAGATGGAGTGGGTGTACTTTTTAGATACACTACAACCTAATGGACTTAATGCTGAATTTGATCTTTTTAATTTTTTATAATTTTTTACATATATATTTTTAAATACATTTCTTTTTTATATTTATATTTATATATATGTTTTTATCTTTTTCTCAACTTTTAATGATACCATACACCTCTCATGTTGCCACTATATACAATTTCTCTTGCACATATAATTCCTAATGTGATTGGTGTTTTTTCACTGTTTACAGTTCTTAATATATACCTCTATGGCCATATATACTGGCCCTTTAAGAATCTGCTATACATGTATGATATCCTGATTACTATATGTTTAAGTGTATACCTCTATGGCCACATATATTGACCCTCTAATAATCTGCTATATATCTATATAATCCAGTTCACTATATGTATAAGTGTATATTTCTGTGGCAATATTTACTGGCCCTTTAAATACTCGTTCATTCAGAATTCCCTGACCACTATATGATCAACTTATAAACTTCACTATATATACAGTCATGTAAACAAATTAAGATTGAACAGCTCTCTATAAACATTAATGTATATGTAATTGCTTTTTTTCTCATTTGTTTGAGGATGCTGTAATGAGTAGTGTTTAAAACTACTCCCCCCACAATGCACCGCTAGTCGCGTGACGTCATTTCCGGGCGACGCACGCGACTACCGGAATTAGCAACAACATTAGGACTACACGTCCCATCAGCCCCTGCTGATTGCGTTACGTCACTTCCGGTTGGCGCATGCGACCGGCCGGAAACAGGAAGAGTGCACACACTGGGATTACAAGACAGATGCCCTATATAAGGACGGAACTGCCATTCCCCACTATCTACACTTCTGAAGAAGCCCCTATTTGGGCGAAACGCGTAAAGTGGATCAAGAAGTCTGGACTTTGAATTTTGGACATTGTATTTTTACTGAAGATTTTATATACAAAGGTTTTTTATTTTATTTTACAATAAAGTTGCAGTTTGTTTCCAGCTTTTTGATCTACCTCTCATTCCTGTGCACTTTGGATCCTGCTTATATCCCTTGGTGGGGATTATACCACCACAAGCACTCACCACCAGAGCAAGTTTAGTGCTCTGGAAATTGTAAGTAGGGTATTTACCCCTTGTTTTTTATTCCAATATTTATACATAATACACTATTGGATTTTCTCTGTGTTTCTATTTTATACACGCCTGTGGAGCCTTGGATACCAGTTACCACCACCATATCCTTAGACGGGGATCATACCGTCCAGGCGCTAATCAGCAGAGCTCTTAGCAGCTCTGTAAAGTGTGAGTTGGTCCTTCTACTGGTTCTTTATATTATAGCACTATTGTATCTCTTTACATTGGCATATTGCACTATTATTTTATTTTTATCCTTTAAGGTTTACATTTACTACCTCAATACTGGGACTACTTGTATGTATGTACAATTTTGTTTATACTGTTTTTTATCGTGTGGCGCGGTCTACCACTTTGTTTTCTGCAAGAATGTGTAAGTGTTTGTCTGTCAGTGTGTGTGTCAGTGAGTGAGTGTGTGTGTCTGTATGTGTTTCAGTGAGTGTGTGTGTGTGTGTCTGTCAGTGAGTATGTCTGTGTGCCTGTCAGTGAGTGTCTGTGTGTCTGTCAGTGAGTGTGGCTGTGTGTCTGTCAGTGAGTGTGGGTGTTTGTCTGTAAGTGAGTGTGTGTCTGTCTGTGTGTCAGTGAGTGTGTATGTGTGTCTGTCAGTGAGTGTGTATCTGTGTGTCAGTGAGTGTGTGTGTGTCTGTCAGTGTATGTCAGTGAGTGTCTGTGTGTCTGTCAGTGTCTGTGTGTCTGTCAGTGTGTGTGTGTCTGTCAGTGAGTGTGTGTGTCTGTGTGTGTGTGTGTGTCAGTGAGTGTCTGTATGTCTGTCAGTGAGTGTGTGTGTCAGTCAGTGTTGCAATGGCCGCGGATGGACAGTTGAGGACCTGAAGGTGCACGGAGGCACGCAATGCCATGTCACATTCCAATGTGATGTCCACATGCTCCACCTTCACAGAGTGGCAAGAAGTAGCTGGAGGATCCACTTTGGCACAGGGTGCAGACACCATTTGGGATATACCAGAGGCCGGGCTCCAGAGTTGCATACTGGCGGCGGCGGCAATCTTAGTGGAGTCTGCTTGTTGGCTAGAATGGGTTGCTGGGATTTATTAGAGGGGGACTGGGATTTAGTATATGTGGGGTGCTGTGGTTTAGTAGATGGGGTTGCTGTTTTTTTATTTTTATACTGTACTTTTTAAAATAAACCTACATTTCTATAAAAACGTAATTATTTTTATTTTTTTTATTCGGCCCACATAAACTTAAACCTTGTTTATATGGCCCTTGCTAGACTTTGAGTTTGACATGCATGTTATACACCATGGCTCAACAACATCCCAAAGGGACGGTTACAACGGATAAGAAGAAACTGTACGGATATGGATGTTTTTACAGAACAAGCACCAATTCTTATAGAGAGATTCTCACTCTCTGTACTTTTTGACTGCCCAAAGATACATAATTTTGTTTCAGTTTTCATTCTTAATAAAATAGAAGAACTTAAACATGCAATAGTATTACATTGCATGTACTCCATAATGGTTCTTGGAGCGACTTTATAAAATATATATGTAAAATATACAATATTTTGGGGTTTATAGCTTGTTGTCTAACACCAAACATGAATGTAATACATAGCATAATACTGTTTAGAAAAAGTCCCAGCAGCTTGAGATAATTGTACTACTGAGATATCATAGATTTATAGTGCTCAATGGTGCCTCCTCTCAATGTAGGTGGGGAGCTGGTGGTGTCCACACCTATTCACCTTCTTTTACTTTCTCTTTGTGTAGCAAGGGTTTATCCAGCTTCACTCCAACACAGGTATCAAGGTGTAGTGATATAGTTATTAAAAACAAATAAAAAGTAATTGCAATGCATTGTAAAGGTCCCTGAGGAACTCTATATGTTATAGGTTAAATGCATAGGACCAGGATTGCTTTTCAGATGCTTTTTATTAAATTTATTACCACACCTTGATACTTGTGATGGAGTGATGCTGAATAAATCCTTGCTGCGCAAAGAGAGGGGGGAAGAACTTGTACAGGAGGTGTAGATCCCAAGATACCAAGTATATACATCTATGATATCTAGTGAGAGTAATTATTACAAGCTCAAGTGACTTTTTCTAAACAGCATTATGCTATGTGTGATCTTTATATTTGATTTTTAGATAACACGTTGTAACCCCAACACATTGCATTTGTTTGTATACAAAATTGGATGAGGGGCTGAGGGAATACAAGGCTCAGGGGTAGGTGCCACATAAATACTATTCCAACAACATATACAAAAAGTTAAGTGTATAGAAGTTGGTTATTGTTTATACAATATTTGTCAGCAAGTACATGGTTCTAAATGTACTGGACTACTGAATTGTTGGGACATATGATGCACTATGAACCCAGTATTCTAGAATGTAAACATGTTAAACAAATAATTGTACTATGGAGTATGTAATGTATGCCAAAATAAACCATTTTACTTGGGAGGGCCAATTACAATCATTAATACAGAGACAACTCTTCCACAGCACTGTAATAATAGGTAAACAAGACAAATAATTCATTCTAATAAGAAATGTCTGACCTAAGAAACAATTGGTGCATTCAAATAATTCTCCAGATAGCTGAGAATGTTACCGTGGTGGGCCTTAGACAATGGAAATTGAAAGACCAGTCGATTCAGTCAATTTCAGGAATTAACTATGCAACACGTTTCATTATATTCTTTTCCTGAGAATGATGGCCTTGAAATTTATCTTGCTAGCTCATACATCAGAAGACATTTTATTCAAGGTGCAGCTATAGGAAAAGGGGGAGTTAAGCTATGATAACTTGAATTCAGATTGTACTTTCTTGCTGCCTGTTACAAGATAGAGTCCAACCCTCTGATAACCAGGGAACAAAAATATACTAGAAAACAGAAATTTTTTATAAATTTAAAGGGACATGCATTACTTGGAAAAAAATATGGCTAATTTTGAGAATTTTTCAAGTTTTTCTATTTTGGCCTAGATTTTGCATACTCTGTGCAATTTTTCCACAACTGAATTCAGACACACACCGATTCATGTACACAGATTAACATACACACAGATTCACACTCAAAATTACACACACAGATTGATACTCACAGGTTTATGTACACAGGTTCACACACACTCAAAGATTCATACAGAGATCCACATTCACTCACAGATCACAGAATAACACACTGACATAAATTAACATACACTCACACTAACATATTCCTATTAAGAGTGATAAAGAATGTATTCCTCAGTAATTACACCAGGGCCGTATTAACATAGGGGCTGATGGAGCTGCAGCTCCAGGCCCATGCCTGTGGAACAGACCCATTGATTTGCAAATGCTCTTGCTGCTTCAGTCTCTCTAACACTGTAGCATGTTCCCTTTCTTCTATACTCACTACATCCACCTTTTCCACTCCATTCACCTGTCCCAGACTGTACAGAGGAGCTTCTGCCTGCTTGTAAGAAGGTTAGGAGAGGAGTGGACCAGAAAACACAATCTATACATGTGGAAGGGTTGACGTGTCAATACATGAGTACTGATGTTCCATGTGATCAGCAGAATAGATACTGATGAAATACAAGGATTATACGGATTGCCAGTGTCCCCCCTCGAGTAAGTGTGTGGAAAAAGGAGCATGTAAATATAAGGAAATCCTATTTACTTGATTGTTCTGCCTGCAGAATGAAATAAGCTAAAGCTTTTAAATGAGACAGCTGTCTCTAAGTGATGCATGTCCCTTTAAGAGAGTACAGATTTACCAGGAGATTAAACCAAATGTTCTACGCCAAGGGAATTAAATTATCATCCCTACTAGCAACTAAATTGAATAAATGCACAGCACAGACTAAAATAACACATAGTTTAAAGTACATAAAATAATGAAATACAAAGCCTTTAGTGAGGTTATTGCAGCCTATTGTAGCAAAACATATAATTAGAAAAAAACAACTCTAGACCATACCCCTTGTAATGGAGTTAGGAGTGGTACCTCTGCTGTAGTGAAGCAGTGATTATAACTCCCGCATACCCAAACATTAGTCGAGACTTGATGAAGGGTATAAGAACTAATGAACTGGTTTTATTAGGCCAAAGCACACACATTTATACACAGAGCTGCAGCATGGGGGTCTCAATTCAGAACATCCTAAGCCCACCAAGGCATCTCAGTGTCTGGGAGATAATTGCGTTGATAACCTGTTACTAATTAACTCCCTGACACACAGAGTTCAACACAAAAATATACCCAAAACACTACCAAGCGGACTAGACGTGCATGTCGAGAGCTCCTGAGTCTGGAGTCAAAATTCTGGTCTAACGCCCGACCACCCGATCACATCGACTGCTAAACGAAATAATCGTGACAAGGAGACTGCACTGCAACTGGAGATACTCGACACTTGGCTCTCCGGTGCTAGGTGGACCAAATTGTGACCTGCGGCCTGTGCGGGTGGGAGCCGAGGAGAGACAGCCGCTCTCCCGGTTCTCTGGCTGACAAGGGAGCACTCCCAAATCACCTCCCTCCCCCCACCTGGACCGGTGGGGGTTATCCCGGCCCTCAAGGACCCAAGCTGCCTCAGTCACGGACGCTTCTGTGAGCCCTGTGAAACTCCCAAGCCACACGGGAAAGGAGTCACTCAAGATGGCGGAAGCACCAGGCTCTACAACACGAGGTCTGACACTGCCACAACCTGTCTCAGCAGGGCCTATGGACAATGTAATGGACACTCTGGGAGCCATATTTGACAAGTTTTGGGCCATGCTGCTCAACCGTGCAAAGCAAGCAACGGCCACACAGGAGCCCGATAAGGAAGACCGAGTATGCAATAAGGAGCAGCCTGGGAGGCCTCCTATGGGCCGACAGTTACCCCACATTAATCCGACTACACTAAAGCGACGAAAGCCGCGGAAACAACACAACCGGCTGAGACAGCGAGTCGCGGACAGACGTCCTGCCCGCCGCTGCCGTGAAGTACCAAATCCCAAGGTACCACCGCCTGTCCTGGGCTACATGGAGAAACCACTGCGGCCACCTCTGAGCCGCTCCCCAGGCCGTCCGGGGCTAGGCGTCTCCCCACCAAACGAGAGAGCTGCCGCCTAGCAGGTCACCACCATGCTGGACAGTCCGGTAAACCCTGTGGGCATAGGCTGAAAGAGATCCACCCGAGTGACATATGGAGCTGGGGCCATCTCTATACAATTAACCTCTTCACGGGACATTGTAACAGTCAGCAGAATAAGGCTCCGATATCCACAATCAGCGTGTACAGAGTTCATACTTTTGCTTTAATTTTGTATGTACCAGCTTAGTCATGTTATATGATTTCTTAAGCACTTTCCCTTTCTTGCATCGCTTCAACTTGCATAAGTGCCCATAACCTCTCTCAGCAGGATTAACCTGCGATTAGCAGCCTGCCATTGAATACCCCACCATGTGTCTGCTTAGGTTTGGGTAATATAATCTACACCAAAGAAAATAGTGCAGTAACTCAGTCATATGATGAACTCTATTAGCTAATACTTTCTGTGATATCTTGCAATGTATACGATTGTGTTTCATAAGCCTAGCAGGACTAGCACCCTAATTTTGAGCACAAATGCATGAGCCCAGCTCTCAGACATGCTGGAATCACTATCTCAGCCACCACCATGCCACTAGTTTATTCAGAATAAATAGCCTGAGGAAAAAGGGCATTAGTCGAGCGGACCCACACAAGTCCTCTATTGAACAGCATAGTATAAAGGCGATGCAGGATTGTTTTAATGCTCTCAAACCTGAGGCAGAGCTAGTTAGCCTAGCCACACGGATGTCTTTGGACGCCATTTAAAGGACCACTCTAGGCACCCAGACCACTTCAGCTTAATGAAGTGGTCTGGGTGCCAGGTCCTTCTAGGGTTAACCCATTTTTTCATAATCATAGCAGTTTCAGAGAAACTGCTATGTTTATGAATGGGTTAAGCCTTCCCCCTATGTCCTCTAGTGGCTGTCTCATTGACAGCCGCTAGAGGCGCTTGCGTGCTTCTCACTGTGATTTTCACAGTGAGAGCACGCCAGCGTCCATAGGAAAGCATTGTGAATGCTTTCCTATGTGACCGGCTGAATGCGCGCGCAGCTCTTGCCGCGCGTGCGCATTCAGCCGACGGGGAGGAGAAGAGGAGGATCGGAGGAGGAGAGCAGGAGGAGATCTCTCCGCCCAGCGCTGGAAAAAGGTAAGTTTTTACCCCTTTCCCCTTTCCAGAGCCGGGCGGGAGGGGGTCCCTGAGGGTGGGGGCACCCTCAGGGCACTCTAGTGCCAGGAAAACGAGTATGCTTTCCTGGCACTAGAGTGGTCCTTTAATATATAGCTAACTGTGGCCGTAAAACTGGGTCCTTAACCATACAAAAGCGCAGTCATACTGAATATTAATGTCATACTACTATTGTTAAACAAAAATCTTACTGCTCCTACTGTTATGCTTGAAAATATGCTCGAGGGGCACCACGAGCTTGCATGTCTTTCTCTCAATGCACAATAAAAATAAAGAATTAAAAAAATATATATATACCCAAAACATCCCTTAAACAGTAATATATCCCCACGAGTGCCCATTCTGGGAAAATAGCACTCTGATCCTTAAAGAATCGTTCAAACACCACACAGTCAACGTTTTACCCAACCGCTACACCAACCTTGGCCAAAAAGAGTTCCATGTGGTTGGGGTCAATCTTCAGTAATTTACCGGGGGCAATATCTCCGTGGCAAATAGGAGTTCCCTGGGGGTTTCAGGGAACAATTGTTCAGTTCTGGGGATAGAAGCTTCCTTTCAAAAAGTGCTCTTTTAGGTCGCTAGGAACGAGATGAAATGGAAAATGGAAGATGACCGGGAAAACCCAAAAAAATGGCCGGGCCAGAGTTTTAGGTTGGATCCACTAAGAGCGTCTGCACCCTCCAGCTCTCAGTGAGGGGAGGAAAGGTTAGGGAACTGAATAGGGATGTAGGAGTTTAGTGGATCATAGTCTTTTATGAGTGAGTTCATCACACCTTTTATTGTCTTCTAAAAATGGGTTCTATTCTTTTCAGGGTCCCAAGGAACCACTAGCAGACACAAGTTGCTAGTTCCCATTTACAATTCTGAAAAGTAAGAGGCAGTAAGTGCTCTGCCAAGAAAGAAAGCTCCATTTCCAAATGGGCCAACTCATCTATATAATCAATTGTTTGCCAAGTTTCTAATTTCTGAACTTATTTCTATGTATCTGCTTTGTGTCATGTGTGGCAGATGAAAACCTGCCAGCAGACATGGTGCTTAATATAATTCTACCTAAGTAAGATAAATGTATCAACTTCAGACCATATATCATGGATTAAAATATAATTGAGTTCGGGGGCGTGGCCTAGCGGTCCGAGAAGATGGCAGCTTGATCCCTGAGCTCCCCGCTGGCTCGGCTTGTAACCTCATTTAATCCGCACTCTGACCGCAGTGATGGGTAAGACTCATCGAGCCTCACATACCCAAAGATCAGGGGAACACCCAAAAGGAACCCCGACCCCGACAATGAAGAGATACCTGCTCGCACAGGCGGACTTGGATCCGCAGGCCTCAAATGACTCCACGGAGTCGGACATTTTCTCCCAGCGTTCCCCAACGGGAGAGCAGGCCCCTGAACCGCGGGCGACAAGAGACCCAGCAATGTCGGACCTGATGGCCCTGCTAAAAGACTTACCAACGAAAACAGACCTCAAGACGGCCAACGCTGAGTTGCACTCCTCGATCACGGCGGAACTCCATGCTCTGAGAGAGGACTTACAAGGCCTCAACCAACGTGTATCGCAGATTGAAGCGGACTGTGACCACATGGCAGCGGCACAGGCAGCTAACACAGACATGCTGCAGCACCATACCACAGTGATGAGACAGATGGCCCTGCATATAGAGGACCTCGACAATCGGGGCAGACGCCAGAACATTAGGGTAAGGGGGGTCCCAGAGGAACTGGATACCAAGGCCACAGTACAAAGCACACTGATGGAGCTTTTCAATCGGCTCCTCGATAGGCCGCCACTGACGCATATAGGCTTTATTAGAGCGCATCGGGCTCTGAGACCTCAAGGGCCCCCAGGGGGACCCCCCAGGGACATCATTTGCTGCCTGGAGAGTTTCCAGCTTAAGGAGGAGATCCTACGCAAAGCGCGGGCAGCGGACAAGGTGTTACTAGAAGGGTCGGACATCCAGCTATATCCAGACCTGTCCCCTGCTACACTGGCGTACCGGCGAGCCCTGAAACCCTTCACCAGGCAACTGCAGTCCGCCAACCTAAGGTACCGATGGTGCTTCCCCACGGGCCTTCAAGTAGCGACACCCTCAGGCCCCTTCATGGTCACGGGCGCAGAAGACTTAGAGACGCTTCAACGTGAGTTACATCTGCCGCCGGAGAAGCTAACATGGCCGAACCCGCTCAGATTTTACACGGAAGGTCCTAGGCCGCAAGGCGTGGGCCCCAAACCCCAACGACTACGGAACCCCCGCATGCAGACGATAAGACCAGCGGGAACACAGAACTAACAGCGCCACCGACCCTGCCGCTCCCTGGGCTTTTTACGGAACGCACCAAGCCTTGACAGGGAGGACTTATATGCTTATTTCACCCTCTACTTTCTCTCTGATGCATCCACATCGCTTCGACCATCATCATTCTCCTGAGTAAATCCGCTCCGGTCCTGGGACTTACAGTTGGCCTTCCGGCTCCAAACCCTGGGCCCACGTGGAACAATCAACGGACTAACGGACCGGAGTCTGGGGACAGCATTCCTTATCCCGCTTCATAACCGCAAGTATGCCTAAGGGGACAAGGGGGGTTCGGGACTACACGCTACACCTCAACACAAGGACAGTGGGCTGAATACTTGGGGAGGGGGAGAGGGGGTGGCCCCGGGTTCTACTAAATGGCATACCCTGCCTAATCATGGCACGGAGGGAGCAGGATAGACACACTCTGGCCCTGGACTTGCCCCCCCTTTATTAGGCGAGGAGATGGGAGACCCACATGAATCACCCCTATATTCACCCCGGAAGGCTACAGCTTCCAGGCACAACCTGTCAGGACAAACTGGGATGCTAACCGGCCGATGCCACCACACCACCCGCACGAGACGGGAGAGTCAGCCACATCAGCACCTGTAAAGGGGTGATGCGGCCCACGCAGTCACACAGTGGGTCCCCTCAGACTTTATGGACTGTTGCTGCTATCCCGGCTATCTTGATCTCGCCCCTGCCGGGTTATAGGGGACTACGGGAGAAAGCTGTACTAGACCTTATAGGGACCATTTAAATATATGTTGATGCATGCAAGTATAGGGGCCGGATGGCTGCTGGGGGTCGGGCCGGGACTGGGGAGAGGCAGGTCATGGAGCCTAGGGGGGGGGGAGCAAGGGGACGCATACGACATCTGAGGGAAACCAAGGGGAAAATCTCACTGCTCTAAGCTAGGTGGTTTCAATTGACCCTAGAAAATTGGGAATCACCCAGTGACCTGGGGGGTGGCGGGCGAGGCACACTTAAACTAAAGGACACCATGATATATCGGTGGGCCGATTAGTCCACAAACTGCGGTCATGACACAGACCCTACAAACATTCGCTTATGGAGGTACATCATAGGCTACACTCCTTGCATAGTGAGCCAAGAGGCGGGGAGACGGGATGTCCTGACTGGGCGGTACCCCGGGGGCTCACAGAGGTACGTGACGATCTTTCTGGGAGCGTCCTGGGCCCGCCGGGTCCTGCCCACTTGGGGCTTCTTGGACTCCTCTGCTACCCTACTGGTTGGAGCGTTCTAACCCTAGGTGTGCGGTACACCCCTCCCACCTACGGGAGGGGGGGGTGGTTACTGCCCTCCAACGCTCAAATCCATTTTTCGTTTTTTCATTGTACATAGTGTTATTCCTCCGTACCCAGTCTCTAGTCCCAGTGGGTACGTTCCTTCCCCTCTTACCCTCTGACCTCCCCGGTTTTCCCCAAGTTACCCTATCCAGTACTCGCTATACCTGACGACCGGACAGAAGTGACAGTACCCTATCCAGTACTCGCTATACCTGACGACCGGACAGAAGTGACAGTACCACCTGTGAGCAACTGACGCACATCCAGTATGTCTCTAATACCGGCCCCACTCACCATTTTTTCACTGAACACTAGGGGACTTAACACGCCAGAAAAAAGGACTGGAGCTCATAAGGACTTTAAGACAGCACGAGCATCTATAGTGTTTCTGCAAGAGACCCATTTTAGGGCAGGCTCACGACCCAAGTTGACGAACCACCACTACCCCAAGGGGTATTATAGTGACTTCCAGGGAGGTAAATCCCGAGGCACGGCAATACTCCTACATAGACACCTCCCATTTACTGAATCTGGGGTCCTGACAGACCCGGAGGGCCGCTTCCTGTTCCTCAAGGGGACGATCGCGGGTACTACGTATACTTTCGCCAACCTCTATGCCCCTAACCGGGGGCAATATAAATTCTTGGCTAAGACGCTCCGCACACTAGCGGGTTTCCAGGAAGGCATACTAGTAGTGGGAGGGGATCTGAATGTAGCGTTAGACCCCAAGTGGGACTCCTCCTCGGGCCACACACACATCTCCTCACAATACCTTACAGCCATTAAAACTCTTCTGGCCAGGGCTAAGCTAGTAGACTGTTGGAGAGCCTTCCACCCCGACGAAAAGGACTTCACCTTTTACTCCCACCCTCACAACTCCTACACCCGCATAGACTATTTACTAGTACCCAGCTACCACATACCGCTAGTCCTACAGGCTGACCAAGGCACTGTGACGTGGTCGGACCACGCCCCAGTGATCATCAAACTAAACTCCCCCCTTCACAGACCCAAGATCTCTAAGTGGAGATTGAACGAATCATTGCTTACGAACCCTACGATCACCTCGGACATAGGGGCGACATTAAGGGAATATTTCACATACAACACCAGCGAGCAGACCTCCCCCACCATACGATGGGAGGCACATAAGAGTGTCATAAGAGGCCACTTCATCCAAAAGAGTGCGCTCCTGAAAAAACAAAGGGAGGCCCGCATGGCTAAACTACTATCGGACATAACACAGGCAGACACACTTAACAAACAACACCAACTCCCCACACACCAGGCCACTCTCCTCAGCCTGCGTAGGGAACTGACTTCACTCTTACACTCCACTCACCAAAGGGACGCTCTGCGAAATAGGGCCTTCTTCGCGATTCACGGGAACAAAAGTGGGAAACTTCTAGCGCGCATGCTAGCCAAAAGGCGCCAAGACATGTACATAGACAGGATCAGGGACAAGGGGGGAGTCCTACACAGACACCCGGCCAAGATCCAAGAAATCATCCGCACTTACTACGCAGGGTTGTACTCCCTCCCACGCCCCCACACTGATGCCCAGTCACGATCACTCAAGACCTCAATAGATGACTACCTAAAGACCCATACGCTCCCCTCTCTGACGACAACCACGGCCGCCCAGCTGGATGAACCTATATCTATGGGGGAACTAGCGCTAGCTATTAAATCCATGAAACCGGGCAAGACACCGGGCCCAGACGGCCTGCCCATCAAATATTATAAAAGCTATGCCGAGACCCTGTACCCCCCACTCCTAGACATGTTCAATGCCATCAGGGAGGGACACGAACTGCCCCCACAAGCGCTCATGACACACATCACTATAATCCCGAAGGAGGGTAAGGACCGGGAGCACTGCGGGAGTTATCGGCCCATATCCCTTATAAATAACGACATCAAACTGCTAGCGAAGGTCCTGGCGACCCGACTCCAGGTGCACGTACCCTCTCTGGTCCATCCGGACCAGGTGGGGTTTGTGATGGGTAGGGAAGCCAGAGATGACACCATAAGGGCCCTTACCGTGATGCACAAAAAAACAGGGGACGACACGGGCCTTCTCCTGCTGTCCACGGACGCGGAGAAGGCCTTTGATAGGGTCTGCTGGACGTATATGTTTCAGACACTGTCACACCTGGGTGTGGGACCGTACCTGCAGGGATGGATCAAGGCCCTGTATACTCATCCGACAGCGCACGTCCTGGTCAATGGGGCGCCCACCGAGTCGTTCCCAATTCACAACGGAACAAGACAGGGGTGTCCCCTATCTCCGTTGCTGTTTGTCCTGGCCCTGGAACCCCTGCTCTCTACTATCCGCCACCACCCAGATATCAAGGGAGTGCGCATAGGAGACACACACCATAAGCTAGCTGCATACGCAGATGACCTCCTTTTCTTCATAACACACCCAGAGGTCACCCTCCCCAACCTGGTGCGGGAATTCCAGACCTTCGGCAGGTTGTCAGGGTACAAGATCAATTTCTCCAAGTCGTATGTTTTAAATGTCAGCGTACCCAAAAGGAGAATGACACAGCTCCAACGCAGCTTCGCGTTCCATTGGGCCACTGATAAAATCCGCTACCTCGGCACTTGGCTGACGGTTAGGGAATCGGAGCTCTTTACAGCAAACTTTGCCCCGATACTGACTAGGTTCCAAGCAGACATGAGGGAGTGGGCCCTACCGCATATTTCCTGGCTGGGTAGAATCCAAGTAATTAAAATGAACCTACTACCGAGATTACTCTACCTTTTCCAGGCTCTGCCTATCTCGATCCCCACCTCATTCTTTACTACACTTCGACAAGCAATGGGAGCCTTTGTGTGGGATGGGAGGAGGCCCAGACTAAAATATGCACTACTCACCCAACCTAGGAACAAAGGGGGCCTAGCCTTACCCGATTTTCGGCAATATTACAAGGCATGCCATCTGCAACGGGTAGTGGAGTGGTCTAAGACTGGGGTCGGTAAACTATGGAAACAGGCGGAGGAGGGGTTGGCCGAGATCCCAGCTGCCCTCATCCCGTGGCTCCCCGGGGGGACTGACGGAAAGGAAACACACTACTCCACATACACGAAAGCGACGCTGAAGGTATGGAGAGGGAGTGTAGGTAGACACACACTCTCCACATTCCCGTCCCCACTGCTTCCCCTTACACATAACCCAGGCTTCCCACCAGGTAAGGACCCTAGGGCACTGAGGGCCCTGGTGCAATGCCCACTGCCGAGACTGAGACATGTATGCTCCGGTCAGGGGCTGAGGTCCTTAACTGACCTGTGCGGTGACCCTAACCAGCCGTTCACGACCCAATTCCGATACGCACAACTAGTTAGCTACACCAAAACCCTACCACGGGCAGGAGCTCTTACAAGGGGACTTACTGCCTTTGAACAACTCTGTGTAGACCCTGAACCGCTACCACACTGTATTTCGCAGCTCTACACCCTCCTACAAACACACACACCCACGGCCACACCACGCTTTATGGGCAAATGGGAGGAGGCTCTCGACCACACATTCAGCGCAAGGGAGTGGGAAAAGATATGTGAGATCACACACCACTGCTCCATATTTAGCAAGAGCCAGGAGATAGCTTATAAGATACTCACGCAATGGTACTGCACCCCAGACACACCTCAATACATGCATGCCCATGGGACCAACATATGCTGGAGATGCACAAATGCACCGGGTACACCTCTACATATTTGGTGGGCGTGCGAACTCATCCAACCATTCTGGAGGAAGATACACACAATCACTTCACGCTTCTCTGACAACCCACCACCATTACAACCTGCAGCAATGCTGCTTCACCACACGAATATACCGATTTCTAAGTACAAAAAATCGCTCACAATCCGCATCCTAAACATGGCCAAACAAACTATTCCACAATACTGGAAAAAGAGTGAGACCCCTTCCCTTCTCAAATGGTTCACCCACATGGAGGAGCTGAGAGCGGTGGAGGAGCTCTCCATGTTGGCTACCGAAAAACAGCATCAGACATACTTGGACATCTGGACTCACTGGATACTGACTACGACGAAACAGGACTTCCTGACGATGCTACAAAACTAAATATAGGGCTGAACTCTGCCTACATGACTTAGGGGACAACGGACAGACCCTCCTCCTCCTCCCCTCCACTTTCCTAACCCTCTCCCTTCCCCACTACCCAGGAGTCACAAACTAGAAACGCTACTCAAAGGCCATGATGACATAGGGGCATTGGAAATGAGCCCATGCATGTTCACCTCCCTACAAAATGTCATTCCGCTGATATAGTAAGCTGGCAATAGGGAACCCCTACAGACGTGACCCCCACAGTAGCGACCCATCAGATCAAGTACTCATCCTTCTCGCACAGGCAGACCATAAATGCCCCCGCAGGGGGTACAAGGGAGGTGATAGTGTACTCTGCACTAGACACCCTAGAGGTAGCCAACTAGAGGGAGCTATTCTCAACCTGAGGGGACAATAGCTTAGCCACGGGTGATTACCCTTCTTTGGATGGCGACGACGCTTGAGACAAATGGGAAGAATTCGGGGGAGGGAGGGGGGGACTCACCTTCTTGTGCTCTTATTGTTGTTGTTATTTGGGACCTGCGTGTCCCGCAGCCTTGTTGGGCCTGCGTGCCCGTATTATGCCTGACTCTACCTTCTTGTTGAAAGTTGCACAGACCTGCGAGTCTACGCAGTAATAACCATATTTACCTCCTATATCCAGGAAATAAAAATTATATTTACAAAAAAAAAAATATAATTGAGTTCCAAAGACCTCATGATTACAGATAGAACAGGATACATGTACCCCACTTAGATTAGATCATGTAAAGTGAAAATCAAGACAACTGAAATTCCTTATTCCAGACATGTATCCATCAGCTTCCTTTATCATTAAGGATTTGGGACAAAGTAAATTACACTATAGAGCTGCCAGTGGTATAATTAATAGGGCAGAAAGTAGGGGAGGCAAAAGGCAGCCCTGCCTTGTGCCACTACCAATTAAAAACAAACAAACCCTTGAGTTTAATGATGGGTCCATTATAGTAGCTCCTGTGCTAAAGTAAAGAGCCAAAGTGATATTGAAAAAGATGTAATTTATCCCAAAGGCATCCAGGGTTTCAGCTAGAAAGTTCCAACTTACCCTATAAAATGTCTTCTCAGCGTCAAGGGCCAGGAAGACAGTAGGGGCAGCTGTTCAGTGTGTTTCTGTAATTAGGTCCATCAACTTGTGTAGGTTATATTCTCCTGATCTGCCTAGGATAAATCTCAACTGGCCTGGATGAATAAGTAATTTAAACTTTTTTTTTTCAGGATCCTTGACATTAATTTAACATCCAGATTTATCAGATTTATTTTTTGGGGGAAAGCCCGAATCAATTCCTATAGGAAGATTTTACTTACTCTTATCTCATCAAACATCCTGACCAGTAAATTAGAGATCAGCAGGTCCAATATTTTATAAAATAATGCAGAGTATCTATTGGGGCTTGTTCATTTCCCCTTTTTTAAATTAGAAATAGAGTTGTAACTTCGGCAAGAGAAAAAGTTTGTTAAGAAGGAACAATTTGCCCTTCAATATTTTTGGTGTCTGAAAGGTAAATCTGCTACTCTGGTGACTCAATCCCTCTGGTCACTATTCTCCAACCCTCGATTGTCAGCTGAATATTCAGGGAAGAAAATTTGGAAGCGTAATAACGAGACACACACACAAGTTGCTTTCCAAAAGTCTTCTGACAATGTATTCAAAATGTTCTATATTTATACAGTACTTGTCATGAATATTGGTTACAAAAGGTTATAAAAAGGTTACACGAGATACATAAAAGAGGAAGTAGTTTCTGCTGTTACGTTCAATATTCAATAATCTATTCTTACAAAATATCCCATGTACATTGTGGTTAAGCGCATCCTTTTACATAGAAACTGTTATAGCTTGTGACTTCCTTTCAGTTATATTTTCGAAGCGGTTCTGCAAAAGAGCTTGATACTACATTTACAAAATAATTCAATTTATACAATACTGACAGATTAATTGTTTAAATGCTTCAGTGTCCACAAAACCATCTTTAATCAGAGGTTTACGGGTATCATTCTGTCTCAGATTAATAATTCTTGAAAGTCTCAGCAATATGGGAGGGATCTAAAAGTGTTTTTTTATGAACTATAAGCTTTTAAATTCTGTGTCTTTCGCTAAAAGGATTTAATCTTATTAGTGTGGATTTTATTCACTCGTTCTGTTGTAGTACCACTTCTGTTGAGTGACATAAATGGCTTTTTTTTTTTTTTAGCTTAGCATCTCTTATTTCTTGTTGGATCCTTCTTATTTGCTCTTCTAATGCTGGTAAAGGCTCTAATTTATTCTTGCTCTAAAGATTAGTCTGTGCGATGTTTAGACCTGAGAGGGATCTTCCACTCTGCTTTCTTAAATAAAATAAATCAAATTTAATCAAGAAGCCTGTGATGCTGCATTTTGAAGCACATCATAATGTAGAGAATATGATTGTATTATGTTATTGTACAAATTGCTGTACCTCCTTAATCAAGTCCAGTCTAACATTCTCAGATATCTAGTTGTATTCATTTAATCTCCATTCTGGTCTTATATTAAATTAAGAATTATTCTTAAGCATGCAAAAGACAGGATTGTGACCTGACCACTGAATATTGACTATTCAGGAAGAGATACATTCTTTAAAATTAAGGGCGTTTGTGAAGATAGTATCTCTACTTGAGTAGAAAAGATAAATACTAGAGTAAAATGATACATTCTTCTCAACAGGATGTTGTGTTCTCCAAATATCCAATAAATAATTCTTTGAGATACCTTTTGCCAACTTTAAGGCAAAGGATTTCTACCTAGCAGAAATAACGGCAGCATGGGGTGTGATGAGGTATGCTATAGGATGCATGCAGGAGGGGACGTGGAGGAGACGTGGTGGAGGGGATGTGTGAGCTCAGATATTCCATTAAAAGATTTTCCCCGCAATCAGTTTAGCGGTTCCCTTTTTAAGTTTTAGCTATGAAGGACCTCCTTCGGTAGACCTGCCTGTTAAAACTAGGCAGTTTTCTACCAGTCATGGCTGCATTATGGAGGTGTGGGGTTCCATTTGTGGAATGATGCTCAGTCTGGTCTTGGTCTAACTCAATGCAAGAAATTGGAGGACAACTCCAAGGAATGCTGGAACATGCAGTAAGGAGTATATTGGGATCCTTATACACCATACAGCAATGACTTGAACAGCGCAATGTACCACAAGGATTACATTTATATGGATTATTACATTTATATGGATTAGCAGATTAATCCAATTGATATGGATTAGTCAAATAACACAGTTAAGAAATCCTTACAGGGAAACACAACATCACCAGGGAAATTTGCCTCCGACCCTCTTGGTGAGGATTGTATTGACCCATCCACAAATATAACCCAATTGATTCTCTCACAAGCTTTGGATAACTTGCTGGAAAAAATCAAAACAGAGTTTACAGTAAATCTAACAGAGTTGAAGCAAGAATACCTGCATATTTCAGAAATTACATCGGTACAGACTAAATAATAACAAGCTTTGAGACATGATCTGGAATCACTATAACTTCAAAATAAAGAGTTAAAGGAAGCTCTTTATAAAACTGAACTCAAAGTTGCTAACTTGGAAGATCGTTCAAAGAAGAGGAATTTAAGGGTGAGTGGTATCTTAAAACAAATCTCTTGTGGCTCTTGCATTTTATGTGGATTAGGATAAATTGAGGCCTTTTCCATATGAAAACCTACACAGACTTCTCAAGCCCTAGAGCCTCGTAATTTGCAGTTAAACAATGCATGAAGGAATTTAGGACCAGGCTTCATTTTAATTTTGATAATCATTTCAATACTTTTAAAGATCCACCTTCAGATGGGAAACATTATTACAACTTGGCGTTTTTTAAAGATTAAATAGATGGGGGTTAGGGGGACGGCATTGGAGGACTTGCGCCGCACTCAAGATATCAAGATACAAGGCATAGCAGACTCAGTCCCAGACACTGAACTGCCTCACTTCCTGACGCACCTAGTGAGTGCAATACTCCCACCGAAGCAGGCTAAAGGGGTGAGCCTAGATGGCGTGTTTAGAATCCACAAACCGGCTTCAGCCCCAGTGGCAGCACCGCAGGACTTAATCGTTAGATTCCAGAAGCGACAGGACAAGGAAGCAGTCATGACCGCAATCAGGGGTAACTCACCATACGCTTTTGAGGGCATGGTCTTACATTTTACACGGACTTATCCAGGGGAATTATGGCTTGGCGCCAGGGCCGCCACCAGATATTTTGGGGCCCCTGACAAAGCACAAGGTCTGGGCCCCCCACGCCTCCCCCCGCCCGGCCGGCCTCCCCCCGCAACGAATGCAGTGTGTGTTAGTGTAATTAATGCAGTGTGTGTGTCAGTGCAATGAATGCAGTGTATGTGTGTCAGTGTAGTGTATGCAGTGTGTGTGTCAGTGTAGTGGATGCAGTGTGTGTGTGTCAGTGTAGTGGATGCAGTGTGTGTGTCAGTGTAGTGGATGCAGTGTGTGTGTGTCAGTGTAATGGATGCAGTGTGTGTGTCAGTGTAGTGGATGCAGTGTGTGTGTGTCAGTGTAGTGGATGCAGTGTGTGTGTGTCAGTGTAATGGATGCAGTGTGTGTGTCAGTGTAGTGGATGCAGTGTGTGTGTGTCAGTGTAATGGATGCAGTGTGTGTGTGTCAGTGTAGTGGATGCAGTGTGTGTGTCAGTGTAGTGGATGCAGTGTGTGTGTGTCAGTGTAATGGATGCAGTGTGTGTGTCAGTGTAGTGGATGCAGTGTGTGTGTGTCAGTGTAATGGATGCAGTGTGTGTCAGTGTAGTGGATACAGTGTGTGTGTGTCAGTGTAATGGTTGTAGTGTGTGTGTCAGTGTAGTGGATGCAGTGTGTGTGTCAGTGTTTCTTACCTGGGAAGATTCTTTGATCCCTGGTGGTCCGGTCCGGTGCCATTGTGGGGCCCCCCCGGCTCCCTATACTTGCAGAGGGGGCCCAGCGGACTGTAGCTGTACTTTACAGCATTTCCTGCTCTCTAACTCCCGCGAGATGTGTTATGCGCTGCAAGTATAGGGAGCCGGGGGGGCCAGCGGCTGCACCTAAATATAGCGATCATCGCTGTATATAGGTGCAGAGAGTAATTGTGGGGCCCTGGACTGCCAAAGCAGTCCGGGACCCCCAGGACCTCCGGGCCCTTGACAACCATCACGGTTGTCACCCCCTGATGGTGGCCCTGATCAGGATGCCCAAACGTGGCACCACTGTTAGACTGGGAGCATCAGTTAAGGCGTTCACTCAATCACAAGCTCCCCAATCAGAAAAGTGAATGAAAAAAAGTATGCGTCCTTTCCACTCACTTTCTCAATAAAGAGCTTCTGTCAGCTAATGCTCTCAGCCTATAAGCGGCACCCGGTCCAAGGCTTCAGACCTTTAGAGGAAGTGTTTGGGGTTAAACGCTTAATGGTTTAACATCTTATGGTGAGATGGTGCCATGGACCTCATCACACCATAACAACTTCATTGTGATGGTGTTATGGTGGTCAGAGTATCCCTTTAATGCCACAACCACAACATGGGAAATTAAATTAACATGTTTCTGTTCTTGTCAATTAAACTCCAATTTAATTTTCAATTGGATTACATTTCCATAGACATTATGCAGTCAGTCATTCTCTCTGCAACTAGAACAGAGCTGTCAATAGGCAGATCCCCAGATGTAAATGTTGTAGAACTACAACTCCCATGATGCTTTGTCATTCTAAAGGCATGCAAAGCATCATGGGAGTTGTAATTGTACAACATCTGGGATCTAGCTATTGTGATCTCCCCTGATCTAGAACATCAAGTTTTATTGTGATGTCACTAACCAGAGAATAGAGAACCCTATTCTTGCTGGTTGTACTAGCATTTCACAAGCATTTTCATTGCAGTGGGATGATTTATTAAGAGAATGGGTAACGCTATTTCTATATTTGAATATCCTCTGGTTTCATGGCTGTGGGGTAATCAATCCCCACCCAGGAATTCTACTAAAAAAGAATTCAAAAAACAGCCAAAGATCCAGCCTTCTATGGACAGGTAAGTAAACATCTGCTATGTATCATATTAGATAGAGCTAGTAGAAGTTGGGGTTAGAGTTCAATAGAGATTAGAATAAATGATGGTTTGTTAATGGGCATCATCTCTATAAATAACATAGCTTTCCTGTAGATTTAACAGTGTCATCTTGAAATGAAAAGTAATAGAAGGTTTACATTTTACAAAAGGGTTACATTTCTTAAAATGTGAATTTAAGTTTCATCTTTTAGTTATTTTTGATGAGAAAAAAAAATGAACAAAAAAATAACTAAAATGAAAGTGTTTATTTAGCCTAGCCCATTTATAGGTATTGAAATAAAGCAAGCAGGCAAGTTATACAGGGGTGCAAAAAAAAAAAAACAAAAAACCCAAAGTAAAATATATAAGAATTACCAAAGCCGTTTCTAACTGCTCGATTCTCTACCATTTAGGAGTCAAATCACTTTGATTATGCAGCTCTAATCAAACCTCCCTGAACTTGACCTAAAGAGTCTCCCATTCACATTTCCTGTGAATAGAGATCTAATGTTGAAACTTCCTTTATTGCACAGTCTGCTTAAATTAGAATTTAATCTCCCATATTCTGTTACTAGCCTGCAGGAACCTCATGTGTGCTATGAATGGTCAATTAACAGTGCAGTACATAAAATCTGCAAAGTAAACACACAGTGCTTTTACATCTGATTGAAACGGAAACAATTTTTTTTGTCAAGTTGGTTGTGTGAGTCACTGCCCGGGGAGGTTTGGCTAGAGTTGCATAAACAGAAACAAAACTGATTTAACTGTTAAATGGCATAGAATGAGTTGCAGTGAATCATCTAAACACCAACACTGCTTCATTAAGCTAAAGTTGTGTTGGTGCTTAGAGACGTTTTTTAATATTGTCAAAGAACAAAGACAAAATTACAAAATCTTGATCTTGGCGTTATGGTGGCCGGAGTATCCCTTTAATGCCACAACAACAAATTGAAAAATGAAGTGGTTTCTGTACCTATCATTTAAATTCTATTTAAATTTTCAATTGGATTTAATTCCCATAGACATTATGCAGTCGGTCATTGTTTCTGCATTTAGATAATCAGGTTTGATTGTGATGTCACAGACCAGAAGATAGAAAACCCTACTCCTGCTGGTCCTACTACTATTTCACAGGCATTTTCATTGCACTGAGATTATTTACAGAGACCATGAGTAACGCTATTTCTATATTTGAACATCCCCTGGTTTCATGGCTGTGGGGTACTCAACCCCCACCCAGGAATTTTACTAAAAAAGAATTCAAAAAACAGTCAAAGATCCAGCCTTCTACAGACAGGTAAGGGAATAGCTGCTACAGCTATCATATTAGATAGGGTTATTAAAAGACAGATAAGCTAAAACAGATAAGCTAAAACAAACAAACCAATGAATGTGTGTGGACTAGTTCATTTGTAGTGATACAATTTGAAATAAAATAAGCAGGCATGATAAACAGGGGTGTAAAAAAAAAAAGTTAAATATATAGGAATTAATAAAGGTGTTTTGAGACCCTGATCAGATAGCACAATCCTGGGATGAAATGCAGAATGACATTAATTTGAGAAATCAAAGTTAGTTAGTAGTGATGTACCGAACTGTCCGCTGGCGAACAGTTCCCGGCGAACTTAGCGTGTTCGCGTTCGCCGCGGTGGGCGGACACATGCGCAGTTCGATCCGCCCCCTATTCGTCATCATTGGGCAAACTTTGACCCTGTGCCTCTCGGTCAGCAGACACATTCCAGCCAATCAGCAGTACTCCTTCCCTTCCACACCCTCCAACCTCCCTCCCAGCATCCATTTTCGATTCATTCTGAAGCTGCATGCTTAGTGAGAGGAGGGAAAGTTTAGCTGCTGCTGATTAGATAGGGAAATTGATAGCTAGGCTAGGGTATTCAGTGTCCACTACAATCCTGAAGGACTCATCTGATCTCTGCTGTAAGGACAGCACCCCAAAAAGCCCTTTTTAGGGCTAGAACATCCGGCTGCTTTTTTTTTTTTTTCCTGTGTAATGTAATTGCAGGTGCCTGCCTGCCAGCTTCTGTGTGAGGTTCACATTGGATACTGTGCCCACTTGCCCAGTGCCACCACTCATATCTGTTTTTACAATAGGTTAAGCTTTAGATTTAAAAGAAATAATTTTTTTTCACTGTAATAGAAGAGCAGTTGCCTGCCTGCCAGCTTCTGTGTCGGGTTGGATGCCTTGCCCATTTGCACAGTCAGTGCCACCACTCATATCTGTTTTTACAATAGGTTAAGCTTTAAATTTAAAATAAATAATTTGTTTTCACTGTAATAGAAGAGCAGTTGCCTGCCTGCCAGCTTATGTGTCAGGTTGGATGCCTTGCCCATTTGCAAAGTCAGTGCCACCACTCATATCTGTTTTTACAATAGGTTAAGCTTTAGATTTAAAAGAAATAATTAGTTTTCACTGTAATAGAAGAGCAGTTGCCAGCCTGCCAGCTTCTGTGTCAGGTTGGATGCCTTGCCCATTTGCACAGTCAGTGCCACCACTCATATCTGTTTTTACAATAGGTTAAGCTTTAGATTTAAAAGAAATAATTAGTTTTCACTGTAATAGAAGAGCAGTTGCCTGCCTGCCAGCTTCTGTGTCAGGTTGGATGCCTTGCCCATTTGCACAGTCAGTGCCACCACTCATATCTGTTTTTACAATAGGTTAAGCTTTAGATTTAAAAGAAATATTTTTTTTTCACTGTAATAGAAGAGCAGTTGCCTGCCTGCCAGCTTCTGTGTCAGGTTGGATGCCTTGCCCATTTGCACAGTCAGTGCCACCACTCATATCTGTTTTAACAATAGGTTAAGCTTTACATTTAAAATAAATAATTTGTTTTCACTGTAATAGAAGAGCAGTTGCCTGCCTGCCAGCTTCTGTGTCAGGTTGGATGCCTTGCCCATTTGCACAGTCAGTGCCACCACTCATATCTGTTTTTACAATAGGTTAAGCTTTAGATTTAAAAGAAATAATTAGTTTTCACTGTAATAGAAGAGCAGTTGCCTGCCTGCCAGCTTCTGTGTCAGGTTGGATGCCTTGCCCATTTGCACAGTCAGTGCCACCACTCATATCTGTTTTTACAATAGGTTAAGCTTTAGATTTAAAAGAAATATTTTTTTTTCACTGTAATAGAAGAGCAGTTGCCTGCCTGCCAGCTTCTGTGTCAGGTTGGATGCCTTGCCCATTTGCACAGTCAGTGCCACCACTCATATCTGTTTTTACAATAGGTTAAGCTTTAGATTTAAAATAAATAATTTGTTTTCACTGTAATAGAAGAGCAGTTGCCTGCCTGCCAGCTTCTGTGTCAGGTTGGATGCCTTGCCCATTTGCACAGTCAGTGCCACCACTCATATCTGTTTTTACAATAGGTTAAGCTTTAGATTTAAAAGAAATAATTTGTTTTCACTGTAATAGAAGAGCAGTTGCCTGCCTGCCAGCTTCTGTGTCAGGTTGGATGCCTTGCCCATTTGCACAGTCAGTGCCACCACTCATATCTGTTTTTACAATAGGTTAAGCTTTAGATTTAAAAGAAATAATTAGTTTTCACTGTAATAGAAGAGCAGTTGCCTGCCTGCCAGCTTCTGTGTGAGGTTGGATGCCTTGCCCATTTGCACAGTCAGTGCCACCACTCATATCTGTTTTTACAATAGGTTAAGCTTTAGATTTAAAAGAAATAATTTGTTTTCACTGTAATAGAAGAGCAGTTGCCTGCCTGCCAGCTTCTGTGTGAGGTTCACATTGGATACTGTGCCCACTTGCCCAGTGCCACCACTCATATCTGTTTTTACAATAGCTTAAGCTTTAGATTTAAAAGAAATAATTTTTTTTCACTGTAATAGAAGAGCAGTTAGTTGTCTGCAAGCGTCTGGGTGTCAGGCCTACTTCAGCGTGTGCTCTGCAGACCTGTGCCAGCGTGCTTTGACAGTTGCCAATCATCTCTGGTGTCTCTTTAGCGTGCTTTTACAAAGAAAAAAGTTTTCCAGTGTAAGCTTATAGCAGCCAGTCAGTGTCCTTCAAGCGGCTCTGTCAGTCCTTCCTTCAGCGTGTGCTCTCCAGAACTGTTCCAGTGCACATTGCCAATCATATCTGGTGTCTCTATAGCGTGCTTTTAAATCCAAAATTTGTTTTTCACTGTTATAGATTGAATAGCAGTTACTTGTCTTCAAGCGGGTGTGTCAGGCCTACAGTGTGTGCTCTGCAGAACTGTTCAAGTGCACATTGCCAATCATATCTGGTGTCTCTATAGCGTGCTTTTAAAACCAAAATTTTTTTTCACTGTTATAGATTGAATAGCAGTTACTTGTCTTCAAGCGGGTGTGTCAGGCCTACAGTGTGTGCTCTGCAGAACTGTTCCAGTGCACATTGCCAATCATATCTGGTGTCTCTATAGCGTGCTTTTAAAACCAAAATTTTTTTTCACTGTTATAGATTGAATAGCAGTTACTTGTCTTCAAGCGGGTGTGTCAGGCCTACAGTGTGTGCTCTGCAGAACTGTTCAAGTGCACATTGCCAATCATATCTGGTGTCTCTATAGCGTGCTTTTACAAAGAAAAAAGGTTTCTAGTGTAAGCTAATAGCAGCCAGTCAGTGTCCTTCAAGCGGCTCTGTCAGTCCTTCCTTCAGCGTGTGCTCTCCAGAACTGTTCCAGTGCACATTGCCAATCATATCTGGTGTCTCTATAGCGTGCTTTTAAAACCAAAATTAGTTTTTCACTGTTATAGATTGAATAGCAGTTACTTGTCTTCAAGCGGGTGTGTCAGGCCTACAGTGTGTGCTCTGCAGAACTGTTACAGTTCACATTGCCAATCATATCTGGTCTCACAGTAGCTTGCACGCATAGTACCACTAATCCCCCAAAAAATGACAGGCAGAGGCAGGCCACCCCGCAGGGGCCGTCGTGGTCGAGGTGCTGTGATTCCCTTTTGCCCTAGAATAATGCCCAGTTTTCAGAAGCCACGTACCCTGAACTTGAAAAGTTAGTTGACTGGCTAACACAGGACACCCAATCTTGTACAGCCTCCGCTCAGAACCTTGACGCACCATCCTCCTCCAGCTTAGCTTCAGGCACCTCTCAAGATACCACTCACCCGCCTGCCGCCACCACCAAAACTAGCACCACAGCCGCTTTACTTGGTATGTCAGAGGAGTTATTCACACACCCGTTTGAAGAAATGAGTGATGCGCAACCATTATTGCTAGAGGATGTAGATAACAGGGATATGTCTCAGGCAGGCAGCATTAAACACATGGAGGTACGGTGTGATGATGATGATGTTGTACCCGCTGCTGCTTCCTTTTCTGAGTTGTCAGATACAAGCGAAGCGGTTGATGATGACGATGCGTCCATGGATGTCACGTGGGTGCCCGCTCGGCAAGAAGAAGAACAGGGCGAAAGTTCAGATGGGGAGACAGAGAGGAGGAGGAGGAGACGAGTTGGAAGCAGGGGGGGGTCGTCGCAAGGAGCTAGTGGCACAGTCAGACAGCATGCATCGGCACCCGGGGTCAGCCCGACAGCACGCCAATCAACGCATGCTGTGTCCACCACCAGAATACCGTCATTGCAGAGCTCAGCAGTGTGGCATTTTTTTTGTGTGTCTGCCTCTGACAACAGCGATGCCATTTGCAACCTGTGCCAAAGGAAACTGAGTCGTGGGAGGTCCAACACCCACCTAGGTACAACTGCTTTGCGTAGGCACATGATCTCACATCACAAACGCCTATGGGATCAACACATGAGTACAAGCAGCACCTAAGTCTAAGCCGCCATCCTCCTCCTGGTCCAGCATCTTCAGCTACGTCAACCACTGCTGTCCTTCTTGCCCCCTCTCAACCATCCGCCACTCCGTCTCCCGCCTTGAGCAGTTCCCGCTCATCTGCCCACAGTCATGTGTCTGTCAAGGACATGTTTGAGCGTAAGAAGCCAATGTCACCAAGTCACCCCCTTGCCCAGCGTAGGACAGCTGGCTTGTCCGAACTATTAGCCCGCCAGCTTTTACCATACAATCTGGTTGAGTCTAAGGCGTTCAAAAAATTTGTAGCTATTGGGACACCGCAGTGGAAGGTACCCGGCTGGAATTTCTTTTCACAAAAGGCAATCCTCAACTTGTACTCGATTGTGCAAAAGGAAGTCATGGCATGTCTGGCACACAGTGTTGGGGCAAGGGTCCATCTGACCACTGATACCTGGTCTGCAAAGCATGGTCAGGGCAGGTATATCACCTACACTGCGCATTGGGTAAACCTGCTGACGGCTGACAAGCAAGGAATGCGTGGCATTGCAGAGGAGTTGGTGACACCGCCACGAATTGCAGGCAGTCCTGCTGCCACCTCCTCTACTCCTCCTACTCCATCCTCTTCCATAACCTCCTCGGCTGAGTCCTCTTGTGCTGCTGCGTCTTGCTCCACATCAACGGCACCCCCCCAGCTCCCCAGGTACTATTCCACATCCCGGATACGGCAGTGTCACGCCGTCTTGGGTTTGACTTGCTTGAAAGCAGAGAGTCACACCGGACAAGCACTCCTGTCCGCCCTGAATGCACAGGTGGAAAAGTGGCTGACTCCGCAGCAACTGGATATCGGCAAAGTGGTGTGTGACAACGGAAAAAATTTGATAGCGGCATTGAAGTTGGGCAAGTTGACACATGTGCCGTGCATGGCACATGTGTGTAATCTGATCGTACAACGCTTTGTGCATAAGTACACAGGCTTACAGGACGTCCTGAAGCAGGCCAGGAAGGTGTGTGGCCATTTCAGGCGTTCCTACACGGCCATGGCTCACTTTGCCGATATCCAGCGGTGAAACAACATGCCAGTGAGGCGCTTGATTTGCGACAGCCCTACACGTTGGAATTCAACACTCCTAATGTTCGACCGCCTGCTCCAACAAGAAAAAGCTGTTAATGAATATTTGTATGACCGGGGTGCTAGGACAGCCTCTGGGGAGCTGGGAATTGTTTTGCCACGTTACTGGACACTCATGCGCAATGCCTGTAGGCTCATGCGTCCTTTTGAGGAGGTGACAAACCTAGTCAGTCGCAACGAAGGCACCATCAGCGACATCATACCATTTGTTTTCTTCCTGGAGCGTGCCCTGCGAAGAGTGCTGGATCAGGCTGTAGATGAGCGTGAAGAGGAAGAGGAAGAGTTGTGGTCACCATCACCACCAGAAACAGCCTTATCAGCATCGCTTGCTGGACCTGCGGCAACGCTGGAAGAGGATTGTGAGGAAGAGGAGTCAGAGGAGGATTGTAGCTTTGAGGAGGAGGAGGAGGAGCAAGACCAAACACAACAGGCATCCCAGGGTGCTCGTTGTCACCTATCTGGTACCCGTGGTGTTGTACGTGGCTGGGGGGAAGAAAATACCTTCAATGACATCAGTGAGGAGGAGGAACGGGAAATGAGTAGCTCGGCATCCAACCTTGTGCAAATGGGGTCTTTCATGCTGTCCTGCCTGTTGAGGGACCCTCGTATAAAAAGGCTGAAGGAGAACGACCTGTACTGGGTGTCCACGCTACTAGACCCCCGGTATAAGCAGAAAGTGGTGGAAATGTTACCGAATTACAACAAGTCGGAAAGGATGCAGCATTTGCAAAATAAATTAAAAAGTATGCTTTACACAGCGTATAAGGGTGATGTCACAGCACAACGGGAATCTAACAGGGGGAGAGGTGGAAGTCATCCTCCTCCTCCTCCCACGACCACGCCGGCAAGGACAGGACGCTTTAAAGACGTGTTGTTGATGGAGGACATGCGGAGCTTTTTAAGTCCTATGCATCGCCACAGCCCTTCGGGATCCACCCTCAGAGAGCGACTCGACCGACAGGTAGCAGACTACCTCGCCTTAACTGCAGATATCGACACTCTGAGGAGCGATGAACCCCTTGACTACTGGGTGTGCAGGCTTGACCTGTGGCCTGAGCTATCCCAATTTGCGATAGAACTTCTGGCCTGCCCCGCTTCAAGTGTCCTGTCAGAAAGGACCTTCAGTGCAGCAGGAGGTATTGTCACTGAGAAGAGAAGTCGCCTAGGTCAAAAAAGTCTAGATTACCTCACCTTTATTAAGATGAATGAGGGATGGATCCCGAAGGGACAGACACTGGGCGATACATTCGATTAAAAAAGGCCTGATGAGATGAGCTGCCTTGGGCTAAAAATGGTCCACACGCTGCTGTATTTTAGCTCTGAATGACGTTTGACTTGCGTGATGTATCCGCCACCGACTAGGGTTCAAGCCGCCATGTTTTAGGGCACTTTCTGCCTGTGAAACAAACATCAATTTTTCTGGCCGCTGCTACAGCAGCGGCTGCAACAATACCAAATTTTTCAGGCATGTGTACATGCCTAATTTTTAGGCCCACTGGTGCAGCACTGTGGCTTCAAAAACCAAACCAAAAAAAAATCCTCCAAGATGGCACCAATATACCAGTGGTCTAAGCATCTTCCCACCTTGGCCTAAAAAGGGGAGGTGATTCAACAATTAAAAATCTCTGCCATTTACACGTCCACTGATAGGAGACGCGGAAGGTATTAAACTGATATGAACAATACTAAACTCACCACTCCTATCTGGTGGCACATTAGCTTGCCCGCGCAGTGCCCCAAATTTCAAGTAAGAGGACCGACCAAGCATCTTCTTCCATCTCCCTGTTACATAAATCAATGCCATATCCATAGAAATTGTAGAGAATATCCAGGATAGTTTTACAGGGCCAAATCATGTCGCCTGTTGAAAGAGGTGACCTTGCTCGGGTCCCAGGTGTGCGGTTCCTAAAATGGCTGCCATATACATGTCCTCTGATAGGAGACGCGGAAGGTATTAAACTGATATGAACAATACTAAACTCACCACTCCTATCTGGTGGCACATTAGCTTGCCCGTGCAGTGCCCCAAATTTCAAGTAAGAGGAGCGACCAAGCATCTTCTTCCATCTCCCTGTTACATAAATCAATGCCATATCCATAGAAATTGTAGAGAATATCCAGGATAGTTTTACAGGGCCAAATCATGTCGCCTGTTGAAAGAGGTGACCTTGCTCGGGTCCCAGGTGTGCGGTTCCTAAAATGGCTGCCATATACATGTCCTCTGATAGGAGACGCGGAAGGTATTAAACTGATATGAACAATACTAAACTCACCACTCCTATCTGGTGGCACATTAGCTTGCCCGCGCAGTGCCCCAAATTTCAAGTAAGAGGACCGACCAAGCATCTTCTTCCATCTCCCTGTTACATAAATCAATGCCATATCCATAGAAATTGTAGAGAATATCCAGGATAGTTTTACAGGGCCAAATCATGTCGCCTGTTGAAAGAGGTGACCTTGCTCGGGTCCCAGGTGTGCGGTTCCTAAAATGGCTGCCATATACATGTCCACTGATAGGAGATGCGGAAGGTATTAAACTGATATGAACATTTACTAAACTCACCACTCTGAGTGCTGTTATTTATTTAATTTTTTTGTGGTGAGGCTTTACAGGACAGAGTGCTTCTCCACGGGACATGTTAACTCATGGGCAGCTGGCTCATCAAGGAACCAGAGCAGCTTGAACGAGGTGACCTTGCTCGGGTCCCAGGTGTGCGGTTCCTAAAATGGCTGCCATATACATGTCCACTGATAGGAGACGCGGAAGGTATTAAACTGATATGAACAATACTCCACTCCTATCAGTAGGTCCGTCCCATTGTGATTTATGCCCCCCACCCACTGCGCAGGGATGGGGGCCGGGGGGGGAGGAAAGTAGGCCCCCCCATTGTGATTTATGGCCCCCACCCACCGCGCAGGGGTGGGGGCCGAGGGGGGGAGGACAGTAGGTCCCCCCATTGTGATTTATGGCCCACACCCACCGCGCAGGGGTTGGGGAGGACAGTAGCTCCCCCCAGTGTGTATCATGGGCTTTGAGGACAGGTGTCAATCCATACCTGCCACGTGACCCTATGTAGGAGTAACAGTCCCTATTCTGCTCTGTGTCAGTGTGTATCATGGTCTCTGTGGACGGGAAACAGTCTCTATTCTGCTCTGTGTCAGTGTGTATCATGGTCTCTGTGGACGGGGAACAGTCTCTATTCTGCTCTGTGTCAGTGTGTATCATGGACTCTGTGGACAGGGAACAGTCTCTATTCTGCTCTGTGTCAGTGTGTATCAGGGGCTTTGAGGACAGGTGTCAATCCATACCTGCCAAGTGACCCTATGTAGGGGTAACAGTCTCTATTCTGCTCTGTGTCAGTGTGTATCATGGTCTCTGTGGACGGGGAACAGTCTCTATTCTGCTCTGTGTCAGTGTGTATCATGGTCTCTGTGGACAGGGAACAGTCTCTATTCTGCTCTGTGTCAGTGTGTATCAGGGGTTTCGAGGACAGGTGTCAATCCATATCTGCCAAGTGACCCTATGTAGGGGGAACAGTCCCTATTCTGCTCTGTGTCAGTGTGTATCAGGGATTTGACTATCTTTATTCAGATTCAAAAATTACAATTCCAGGAAAAATGTAACAAACATTTACAAGAACATGTTATGCACATCATAGAAACAACGTGAACCTCTTTAACCCCTTAAGGACACATGACATGTCTGACACGTCATTATTCCCTTTTATTCCAGAAGTTTGGTCCTTAAGGGGTTAAAGCCACAAACTTAAGACAAAAAATACGTACACACAATGTGTAAGGGTTTGAAAGAATATTCTGAATCCTTACATGTTTACTTTATCGTTTGTTTGATTTTTGTGAACCATATATAAACTACAAGCAGCGTGAAAACTATAAAAACTCAAGTGGCCATGCTGATCAAATTAAATAGTATGCTTTACACAGCGTATAAGGGTGATGTCACAGCACAACGGGAATCTAACAGGGGAAGAGGTGAAAGTCATCCTCCCCCTCCCACGACCCCGCCATATCTGCCAAGTGACCCTATGTAGGGGTAACAGTCTCTATTCTGCTCTGTGTCAGTGTGTATCATGGTCTCTGAGGACGGGGAACAGTCTCTATTCTGCTCTGTGTCAGTGTGTATCAGGGGCTTTGAGGACAGGTGTCAGGTGATTAGGTGATTTCTGCCCTTTATGGATTAAAAGCAGACTCTGCATCAACTGTGTAATTTTCCATGGGAGTTTTGCCATGGACCCCCCTCCGGCATGCCACAGTCCAGGTGTTAGTCCCCTTGAAACAACTTTTCCATCACTTTTGTGGCCAGAAAGAGTCCCTGTTGGTTTTAAAATTCGCCTGCCCATTGAAGTCAATGGCAGTTCGCGCGGTTCGCCGGTTCGCGAACATTTGCGGAAGTTCGCGTTCGCCGTTCGCGAACCGAAAATTTCGGGTTCGCGACAACACTATTAGTTAGTTAACCACACAACTAATAATGCATAATATATAATGCATTCTTTTATCATCTCCTAAACACACTTGGTTATTCCAGAAATAGAATTTCAAATGTATGAAATATTAAAATTCATTAATCACTTTTTCTTTCCTAAATAGGCTTAAAGCTGAGCCCCAGATATTACCCCAGATATCACCTAATCTGGATGTTTGTCCAGATCCTGAGAAGGGTAAGAAATGGGAGCCATGGAAGCAGAAAGGTGGGCTTGTGAAAGAAACTCGAAAAATGTACCAACACGGCAGAAAGAGTCTTCGCTTTCCCCCTTCTGTTACATCTAAATTTGCAGAACTTGATGAAAGGTAAATAGTGTATGATCATATTAATCAATGGGGGGAAATTCTGTGCTTATTTTCTATTTTTGATATTTTGTTTTAACAAATTGACATTTTAACCTCTATACTGCTGTGAGAATTAGACTGACCATTTTGTTTGTGTTTTCTTCAAAAGCTTTAGACGTACCTTTGTCAGCTATGGAATAGAGCATAAGATTCCCGAAGTACCATATTATATTCGGGTGACTCCGACAAAAAACAGCAAACTAAAGACGTGTGCTCGGCTACCTAGGTAAGTGTATCATTAGACACAGAATAACTGACCACAATGCTATTAGGACATCCAAATAAAACTGCAGTGTCCTCAGTCAGCCAATACCCTGGTTCCCTCATTGGCTGTCTGTGTACACAGAAAACCAATGAGAGAAGAACCACAGATAGAGAAATATGTCACTGCTCTTTCTGAACCAACATCACAAATCACTGGGAAGTACTAGGGCAAAGTAACTTACTAAGCATTACCTAATTTCCATAAGGAATGCATTTCAAAATATACAGAAGCTTTTATGGTACGAATAAACTACTGAAATTGCGGTAACCAGAATCCAATATATGAAAAATAAATGATCTGATAGTGTCACTTTAAGCTGTCACAAGTCTAGAGGACATTCTTTGTCATACGTCTACGGAGAGGTAAGTGGACAGCGGCTGCAAGTATCCTAATAGATAGGGTTATTAGAAGATGGAGTTCAGAGATGGGTCACAATACGACCCAAATAATAATGACTTCTTTTATCATCTCCTAAACACACTCAGTTATTCCAGAAACAAAACATCCAATGTGTAAAATATGAAACTTCACAAATCACTTTTTCTTTCCTAAATAGGCTACCTCTTAAAGCTGAGCCCCAGATATTGCCCCAGATATCACCTAATCTGGATGTTTGTCTAGATCCTGAGAAGGGTAAGAAATGGGAGCCATCAAAACAGAATGGTGGGCTTGTGGAAGAAATTCTTAAAAGTTGCCAACAAGGCATAAAGAGACTTCACCTTTCCCCTTCTGTTGCATCTAAATTTGCAGAGCTTGATGAAAGGTAACTACTGTATTATCAAATTAATCAATGGGGGGACTCTTGTGCATTTTTCTATTGTTGATATTTTGTTTTAACAAATTTACATTTTAACCTCTACGATGGGTGATATAAGAAGTAGACTGACCATTTTGTGTTTTGTGTTTTTCTTTAAAAGCTTTAGACATACCTTTGTCAGCTATGGAATAGAGCATAAGATTCCCGAAGTACCATACCATATTCGGGTGACTCTAACAAAAACCAACAAACTAAAGACATGTGCTCGGCTACCTAGGTAAGTGTATCATTAGACACAGAATAACTGACCACAATGCTATTAGGACATCCAAATGAAACTGCAGTGTCCTCAGTAAGCCAATACCCTGGTTCCCTCACTGGCTGTCTGTGTACACAGAAAACCAATGAGAGAAAAAACACAGACAGATAAATATGTCACTGCTCTTTCTGAACCAACATCACAAATCACTGGAAAGTACTAGGGCAAAGTAACTTACTAAGCATTACCTAATTTCCATAAGGAATGCATTTCAAAATATACAGAAGCTTTTATGGTACGAATAAACTACTGAAATTGCGGTAACCACAATTAAATATATGAAACATAAATGATCTGATAGTGTCACTTTAAGCATTCACAAGTCTAAAGGACTTTATTTGTCATACGTCTACGGAGAGGTAAGTGGACAGCGGCTGCAAGTATCCTATTAGATAGGGTTATTAGAAGATGGAGTTCAGAGATGGGTCACAATACGACCCAAATAATAATGACTTCTTTTATCATCTCCTAAACACACTCAGTTATTCCAGAAACAAAACATCCAATGTGTGAAATATGAAACTTCACAAATCACTTTTTTCTTTCCTAAATAGGCTACCTCTTAAAGCTGAGCCCCAGATATTGCCCCAGATATCACCTAATCTGGATGTTTGTCTAGATCCTGAGAAGGGTAAGAAATGGGAGCCATCAAAACAGAATGGTGGGCTTGTGGAAGAAATTCTAAAAAGTTACCAACAAGGCATAAAGAGACTTCGCCTTTCCCCTTCTGTTGCATCTAAATTTGCAGAGTTTGATGAAAGGTAAATACTGTATTATCAAATTAATCAATGGGGGGAATCTTGTGCATTTTTCTATTGTTGATATTTTGTTTTAACAAATTTACATTTTAACCTCTATGATGGGTGATATAAGAAGTAGACTGATCATTTTATGTTTTGTGTTTTTCTTTAAAACCTTTAGACATACCTTTGTCAGCTTTGGAAAACAGGATAAGATTCCCGAAGTACCATACTATATTTGGGTGACTCCAACAAAAACCAACAAACTAAAGATGTCTGCTCGGCTGCCTAGGTAAGTGTATCATGAGACACAGAATGATTGACCACAATGTTATTAGGACATCCAAATGAAACTGCAGTGTCCTCAGTAAGCCAATACCCTGGTTCCCTCACTGGCTGTCTGTGTACACAGAAAATCAATGAGAGAAAAAACACAGACAGAGAAACATGTAAATTCTCTTTCTGAACCAACATCACAAATCAGTGGGGAGTGCTACGGCAACGTAACTTACTAAGCATTACCTAAACTTCCATAAGGAATGCATTTATAAAAAAAAAACAGAATCTTTTATGGTACGAATAAACTACTCAAATTGCTGGAACCAGAATTGAATATATGAGACAAATGATATGATAGTGTCACTATAAGCTGTCACAAGTCTAGAGGATATTCTTTGTCATACGTCTACGGCAGGGGTGGGGAACCTTTGGCCCTTCAAATGTTTTGGACTACATCTCCATTGATGCTTTGCCAGTATTATGGTTGTAAGAAGATTATAGGAGATGCAGCCCAAAACATCTGGAGATCCGAAGGCTCCCCACGCCTGGTCTACAGAGAGGTAAGTGGACAGCGGCTGCAAGTATCATATTAGATAGGGTTATTAGAAGATGGAGGTCAGAGTTCAATAAAAATTAGAATAAGGGATGGTTTGCTCATGGGCATCACCTCTATAAATAACATAGCTTTCCTTTAGATGTAATAGTTTCATCTTAAAATGAATGGGAGTAATATACGGGTTAAAGTACTTAAATATGAATATGAATTTCATCTTTTAGTTATTTTTCATAACAGACAAGATAAAAAAATGAATGTGTGTAGCCTAGCCAATTTGTAGTGATTGAAATTAAATAAGCAGGCATGGTATACAGGGGTGCAAAAAATAGATAAAATATATAGGAATTAAAAAAGGTGTTTTGAGGCCCTGATTAGACAGCACCAACAGGGATGAAATGCAGGATGAAATTAGTCCAGACATTTTATAGGTTTTACAAATCAAATTGAATTATTTAACCATTACAATACAACCCAAATAATAATAATGCATAACATATAATGGCTTCTTTTATCATCTCCTAAACACACTCAGATATTCCAAAAATATACCATCCTATGTGTGAAATATGAAACTTCACTAATCACTTTCTCTTTCCTAAGTAGGCTACCGCTTAAAGCTGAGCCCCAGATATTGCCTCAGATATCATCAAATCTGGATGTTTGTCCAGATCCTGTAAAGGGGAAGAAAGGGGAGCCATGGAAACAGAATGGTGGGTTTGTGGAAGAAATTCTACACAATTGCCAACAAGGCACAAAAAGATTTTGCCTTCCCCCTTCTGTTACATCTAAATTTGCAGAGCTTGATGAAAGGTAAATACTATACGATCACATTAATCAAAGGGGGGAGGGGGGTAAGGTCTGGTGATTTTTATCTATTGTTGATGTTTGTTTTAACAAAGTGAGATTTAACCTCTATGCTGGGTGCTGTAATAATTAGCCTGATTTTTTTGTATGTTTTTCTTCAAAAACTTTAGACATAACATTAATGTCAGATATGGAAAAGAGGAGAAGATTCCCGAAGTACCATGCTATTTTCGGGTGACTCCAACAAAAAACAACAAACTGATGACATATGGTCAGCTACCTAGGTAAGTGTATTATGAAACACAGAATGATTGACCATATACATACACATATACAAATAAAACTGCAGTGTCCTCAGTAAGCCAATACCCTGGTTCTCTCACTGGCTGTCTGTGTACACAGAAAACCAATGAGAGAAGAGCCACAGATAGAGAAACATGTCACTGCTCTTTCTGAACCAACATCACAAATCACTGTGAAGTACTACGGCAAAGTAACTTACTAAGCATTACCTAATTTCCATAATGAATGCTTTTTAAAATAAACAGACGCCTTTATGGTACAACATAAACTACTGAAATTGCTGTAACCAGAATGTATTATATGAAATATAAATGATCTGATAGCGTCACTATAAGTTGTGCGATAACTGATAAATACAAAGTGATATGGTGGCTGACGGACCAAAGTAAGAGAATAGCTGAAGAGGAATAAGATAAATGACAAAATGGGCTGATGGATGGAGAGGGAGGAAAGGATAGAATTGTTACAATTGTATTTTAACTTTTCCTAATTAATTGCAGGGACCCATTCCGTTTTACTAAAGTAAAGCCTACATTACTTCTAAGACAAAACATAGCAACTGAAAAGGCTGCAAGTGTCCCAGAAAAGGAAGTGGTCAAAAAAGGACCAAAAAATGAAAAAGATTCTGCTGAGTATTATAAACAGAATGCTATTCTACAGCCTGAACCTGTCACAAGTCTAGAAGATATTCCTTATCCTTTGCTGCAGTCTATGTCTCTAGAGCCTACAGCGATTTTCACATGTGTAGAAAACAACAATTCTCTAGAATGCCCTGTTTGCACTATTGAACCTCATACAAATAGATTGACAGAGGATATGCCAGTAAACCTTAGTCACCCACAGTACACTTTCAGTTTATCTAACCTTACAAATCTAGATTCACAGAACCCAGTCACAGGTCATTGTCATTTGCTGCAGTCCATGTCTCTAGAACCTACAGAGGTTGTCATGTGTTTAGAAGACAACAATTCTCTCGAGTGCCCTTTTCGTACTATCGAACCTCATACAAGTGAATTGACAGATGAGTTGACAGTAAACCTTGATCAGCCACAGTCCACTTTGAGTTGTCCATCTGAGCTTACAAATATATATTCTCAAGACCCAGTCACAGTTGGTCCTTCACTGCAGTCTATGTCCATAAAGCCTACAGAGATTGTCACATGTTTAGAAGACAACATTTCTCTAGAGTGCCATGTTTGTGCAATCGAACCTCATACTCTGCCACAGTCCACTTCAAGTTGTCATCCTGAGCCTACTAATCTAGATTCTCTGGAGACTGCCACAGTTCAGGAACAGAGTATTCTTCTTGATGTCCCAGTTTGTCTTGCTAAACCACACACTAATGAAATGTTAGAGGAGCTGCCAGTAAACTCTGCCACTGTGATTTATCCCTCTGAGACGACTTTGGATTCCCCCACTGTTAAGCATGAGAAGTTGTTTCTAATTAAGAAAGAGGGCACCCCTGAGCAGAAGCAAATTGGGATAAAGAATAATCAGCCTGCATCATATAGGAGCCTGAGCTGTGACCCTAAAGAGCAAGGATTGCCAGAAACAGAAGAAAAAGAACAACCTGGTAAGGCTGATGTGGTTTCAAAGCCAATTACAGAAAGCCAAGACCTTGCAGTACCTTCACTCCAAGATAAGTTGAATATCAAAGCAAAGGTAGAAAGGGTATGCTACGACAGGAATTTCTTACTCCAATTCAAATCGATCACGCAGGAACCAAATGACTTCTCTGAAATCTGTAAAATCCACCAAGGCATGGTTATTAGACCTCACCTTCGGCCAGTAGATCCATCACGTTTGACTCGCATGAATTGGACACCTCAATCTGGAAATTCCTGCCACCCTGCTAAGGGTAATCGCAGATTGCCACCTGGAATCCATCAAATTAAGTCTCAGCAAGCTCCTGTTAAAGAACGTCGACAAATCCTTGAACTAAATGAGAATGTGAAACTGCAAAAATGTGAAAAAGCTTGGAGACCTCCCATGAAAAGGGCAAACGAAGAACCCAGTAGAGTCAAGGCTGAAGAACTGTTTCGGAAAGTTCGCGGTATCCTGAATAAGATCACTCCTCAGACATTCGAGCACTTAATCCATCAGGTGAAGGACCTCTCCGTAGACACTGAGTATCAGCTTAAAGGAGTCGCAGAACTCATATTTGAAAAAGCAGTAGCAGAGACTCATTTTGCAGTTATATATGCAAACATGTGCAACTGGCTAATGATGCTTGAGGTCCCAACTGAAGAAAATCGTGAAGTGTGCATTACGTTCCGCAGGCTGCTAATAAGGCTCTGCCAGGTGGAGTTTGAGAGAGGTGAAAAGGGTGGTGAAAGAATTGAAGAACTGCAGAAGGAACTGGACGCTGCTATATCACCTAATGAAAAGGCGCGACTAAAGGAAGAATTAAGTGATGCCTGTAAAAGAGCACGCAGGCGATCCCTTGGAAACATCAAATTTATTGGGGAGCTATTTAAATTAAAGTTGATCTCAGAAGCCACCATTAAAGAGTGCCTTATTAAGCTACTAAGCAAAAACACAGAGGAGTCCATGGAGTGCATCTGTCAATTGTTGACATCAGTTGGAAAGTACCTTGAAAATGGACAGCCTGGCATGGATAATTATTTCAATAAGATTAATATCTTTCTTAAAAACAAGACCTCTTCTAGGATTAGATTTTTGGTGCAAGATGTGCTGGATCTGAGGAGGAATAATTGGGTACCGCGACACAAACATGAGGGGCCAAAAACAATTGATCAAATTCATAAAGAGGCAGAACAGGAATCCAAAAGAAAAGTGCCTTGAACCAAAAGAAAAAAAAACCAAAAAGCACAGAGTATCTTAACAAGTATAGCTCGGAGGAAACTATAACTTGGACGAAAGACGAGGCAGTAGAATATGATAAAAACATTTACATATATAAAGGAAATCAACACCATAAAGGAGAAGAGTAGTAGTGGATGCATGGAATAGCCTTCCGACTGAAGTGATACAGTTTAACACAGTGAGGGAGTTTAAGAATGCGTGGGATAGGTATAAGGCTATTTTCGATACAAGAGACTAATGAAAGTATTCATAAAATTGGGCAGACTAAATGGGCCGAATGGCTCTTATCTGTCATCACATTCTAAGTTTCTATGTTTCTATTCCATGGACAAAAGGACATATGCAACATATGCACAAAGACAAGCCTGCATATTCATTTACTTAAAAAATAATTCAGACAATGACAACCAACTTTTATTTACAAAGCAACACATACTCATATACAGGAAGAGACATACATATTCATGCACAAGCACAAACATTTATTCAATTACAAATTCAGACAATTTTGCAAAGACAAACATTCACATACACTCACACACTTCCTAATGACAACTTTAACAATATTTATTCAGATAAAAAGACACACCCATGTTATAAAAACAAACACATTAGTGGTAGCATAAAAACATGATTTAGTTATTTTCATTATTGCCAAATAAAATACAAAGTGAAACGCACATTACCAACATGCAAGGTTCACTGGCCTCCACCTGCAGAATTCACACTTGGCATGCCAGAACCACCATTGTTTTCCTAGACATATGTATTCTATATAGTGTTCATTTTATTACAACAATAAAGTCTGTTCTTCAAATTTACCTTGTTATACTGATGTTGGTTTGTTCTTTGGATGGGTTTTATTGCCAGGGCCGTTGCTAAGTTTAAAAAAATTCCTATAGATTCAGTCCATATTATATCTCACATACACCTACCTTCCTAAGCACTACCGGGCAGTTGTAGTTATGGTGTCTGAATTTTCCTGCTCCCCTTACAGGGTAAGTAGTCAAACTTTTTGAGATTGTGCCCAAAAGCTCCTGCACTGAACAAAACCAGTATTCCAGGGCTTAGGTAATTGGTTGAGAGTGCTCACCTTACCATCTCAGCCAGCGGGATTAAAAACGTGGAGTTAATGGAAGTTCCTTCTATCACTATTTAAGCTGCAAGGGCATTACTAGCACCATAACTACTGCTGCGTACTGTTATGGTGCTTAAAATATTCCTTTAACCCCTTAATGACGAGTGACGGACGAGGTCCGTCACTCAGGGGATTGCCATAACGACGAGTGACGGACCTCGTCCGTCACCCGTTAAAATTAACCCCAGATAGCTGCAATCGCGGCAATCACGGGGTTAATGGTGCTCCGGTCTGCCTCTGTATTAGAGGCAGACCGGGAGCACCGACTCACGCTGTCCCAGCACATGTGCCCGCTCTGACAGCATGTCAGAGCAAGCACATGTGCTGTGTATACTCACCTTCCGCCTCTCTGCACTTCTGGGATCACTGTGAAGTGCAGGGAGATGGATCTTCACTGATCCTGCCCCCTGTAAAAAAATAAATAAAGTTAAATTAAAATCCCACCCCCCTTTAACCAGTTTAATAAAAAATTAACCCCTTCCCTGCCAATTGATCACTGACTACAGTGATCAATTGGCAGGGATTGCATTTTACTATGATCTGACTTTCCCCTGAGGGTTAATTATTAAAAAATGTTAACCCTCAGAGGTTAAATTTATTTTATTAATGAATTTAAATATTTTAAAATTATAAATTTAGCTAGCTGGGGAAGGTTGAAGTTAGTGGGGAATTGGGGGATTTAGTGTCAAGCTAACTAGGGGTTAACGTTAAAAAAAGTTTTAAAATAAGCTTTAAAAAGTTAAAAAATTACGTTTAAAAAAGTTTTAATAACGTTTAAGTAAAAAATAAAAAACACCCCCCTTTACCCAGTCCAAATAAAAATTAACCCTTTCCCTGCCAGTCGATCACTGCTTACAGTGATCAAAATACAGATCACAGTATTATACTGTGATCTAATTTTTTTTTAACCCCTGACTATTAACTTTTATTTATTTTTTAAGCTTCAGAGGTTACATTTATTTAATTAACTAAGTTAAATATTGTATAATTAAATATTTTGCTAGCTGGGGTGGGTGGGAGTTATGGGAAAATGGGGAATTTACTGTTAGTGTTGCTTACTGCTAGTTAGGGGTTAACGGTAAAAAAAAAAAAGCTTAGAAAAATGTTAAATCTGTAAAAAAAAGTTTTAAGAAAGTTTAGGAAACTTTAAAAAAATTAATAAGCAAAACAAAAGTTTAAAAAATAGTTTTAGAAAGTAAAATTTTTTAAAAAAAAGTTAAAAAATACATTTAAAAACGCTCATTACCACTACACCTGGAACAAACTAGAGATAAAATTATCCCACGCCAAGGTTCAAAATATGACTTTTGAATTACCCCAGGGTGTATTCTTTAATAAATAGTATGTGTTTGTGGGGAAGTTTCAATAACCAACCATCTAAACTACTCCAAATTGGAACATGGACACAGCATAAAACCTCAAAGTTAGAACAAAACTGAATGGCTGCGTCTCAAATGTGCCCCTTCAGCATCCACATATACCTGGCAAAGGTACATACGGAGGTATTTTTGTACTCAGCAGACATAGCTGAGCAACATATGAAGTATTATACAGTGGTAGTACACATAAGGTTTGCAAAATATACTGTGCAAACTCACTTTGTTTGTCAAAAAGGCAGAAAAAAACGCTTATTACCGCTACACCTGGTACAAGCTAGCGGAAAAATGATCCCACGCTAAGGTTCAAAATATGCCTTTTGAAATACCCTGGGATGTCTTCTTTAAGAAAAGGTATGGCTTTATGGGGTATTTGGATTATATAGCCTGGTAAAATACTCTAAAATGGGACATGGGCACAGCGTAAAAATTTTAAGTTTGAAAAAAAATGGAATGGCTGTGTCCCAAATGTGCCCCTCTGATGTCCACATATACCTGGCAAAGGTACATACGGGATATTTTTGTACTCAGCAGACATAGCTGAGCAACATATGAAGTATTATACAGTGGTAGTACACATAAGGTTTGCAAAATATACTGTGCAAACTCACTTTGTGTGTCAAAAAGGCAGAAAAAACGCTTATTACCACTACACTTGGTACAAGCTAGCGGAAAAATGATCCCACGCTAAGGTTCAAAATATGCCTTTTGAAATACCCTGGGGTGTCTACTTTAAGAAATGGTAGGTCTTTGTGGGGTAGTTTGAATTTAAAACCTGCAAAGATGCTTGGAAATTGCACATAGGCCCAGCGTCAAAATTCAAAGTTCGGTAAAAACTGATATGGCTTGGTCTCCTCTATGGCACTGTAGCTTCACAAAATAGTGCCAAAGACCTTCATTGGGGGTGTCTTTTTACTCAGAAGACTTAGCTGAGCATAATTTGGGGGTTTTGAACTTAGTGGCACATATGAAATATACAAAATGCCCAGCAAAAATGCAATCCGTATGTAAAAATAATGCCCAAAATATTTTTTTACCACATACTTTGGCATATATTGGTGAAAAAATGGGGGCATGCTAAGGCACAATATGCACCTTATGAGATACCCTGGAGTGTCTACTTTTACAAATGGTAGGCCTTTGTGGGTTTTTTTTTTAACAGTCAAACTGTTATAATACCCCAAATGGAAGCATAGGCTCATTAAATCCGTCTCTCAAAACTCTACTGTGAATACTGAAAAGGGCAGGTCTCCTGTATGGCACTGTAGCTTCACGAAATAGTTTCGTTATGGTTATCACCCCCTGATGGCGGCCCTGCTTGGCGCACGGCCCTCAAACCCTTTACTTTCCTGCTCCATGCACACGACATGCGTGCATATCACTGGTGCACATTGCACAAGCTCCTAGTACTCCACGGAGAAGCAACGTACTTAATAGCGGATATGCAGGAGGCGACGACGCACCTGTCAACCCTGGGCCTACCTCAAGACACTATAAATCAACCCCACTCAACTTCCAGGCCCCATTAGTGGAACCCGGCTACTTCTGAGACATTTGTCCCCAGAGGGTCCACCCACGCAGTTGGCTCCTACCTTAGCTCTCCTTGCAGGGCTGCGGGGTCAAACCACTCACTCTTAATACTGTCATAGGATTGCAAATGGTATCTGACCGTTAGTTAAGTTTTATGTCTGCATCTTCATCACAGAGGCACCCACATATTATATAAGATACCCCTGTTGATAAGCACTAACTCGCTACACGAGGTCTCCCCTGCACCTACGGGCTCTTATGTCGCCAGGGCGGCGAAGCCTTACTCACCTTACCGACACTGGCTCCTGCTGCCATATCCCGGAGACAATATTTTAAGGGCATAAAGCACACTCATACGGAGTGTCATTAACTCCAACTTTGACATCCTCAGCCCTATTATAGTATTGTTCATTCTTAATTATGATTTAGGTAGTTAGTTTATTTTTATATAGCCCAGTTGAACATGCTATTATTTCAAACAATGTGAGCAGGGCAGCCCTACCCACTAGAGTACTAAATCCAGGGACTTACTAGAACAGATGCCATAAATCAGGCCCCCCTAGCTCGTACTGCAATCATTTTAATGACAGCATCTTCCAGGGACATCTTGCATCCTGTCGACTCTTTGGTCGCAGGAGTAGACCTATGAACCTGCCAGTCCCCCGCAAAAGCTACAACTTGAGGCACTTCACATTATGCCATTGTCTATCATTCCATGTCATGTTATTTTACATAAGAGCCCCAGATACATCAGGCTCCAGCACCGCTCACCCGAGGTGGAATACGGGTCATCCCACACAGAACACCCCAGGGGTTAGTCAAACAAGCAACAATTCACAGGCATATTTACACGGTTCTCTTACCAACACTGTGGTACACACATATCACTCACAAGCTAGCTGGCCAAGTTTTAATGAGTTACAACTAGGTTTACACTACGAGAGAACCACACATGTTGCTAAATGTATTAGCCTGTACCGACACTGTTTTAAATATCATTGATTTCCTGTATCATCAATATGCTTGATATACTGTTTAGCCTACACTGTGGAACCTACATGTTACGTTATGTTAAGCTTAGTTATTTACAAAAAAAAAAAATGTGCAAACTTCATGCCACTACCAAACTTATATGCCTCTCTATATATATGCTGCTGTGGCATCTTGACAAAGCTATGCATCTACTTGCACAATAAAAATAAAGAATTTAAAAAGAAAAGAAAAAAAATAGATGGGGCTTAAAGGCCTAGCTGCTTAAAGCGAGTAGGAAATATAGTATCTCGTGGAAATTCTCTCAATAGGGAACCCCATAGGAATTATACAGGTTAAAGATCAATTGTTGCAAGTTAAGGTTATTCAGCATTAATAGCTGAGGATGAAGGCATCGATGACATAGTTACTCTGTGGGAAAGTTGACAGTCCATCTGAATAGAAAATCTGGCTTTAGGATATGCTAGAAGAATTTTGATTAAGGCACTCTAGTTTAGTGATCTTTTTTATATATATATATATATAATTTTTTTTGCCATTATAATGACACCTACGGTAGTCATATTGAAAATATGACTTTATATAGTGTATTAAGAGAGTAAAAGGGAAAGTTCACTATCATTGCCTGCTTTGCTTTTTGAAATAGGAGTAGATATTTTTTGTTAAAGTTGGTTATTCAGAGTTTAATATAAATAAAAGACATTGGCTTGTAAGATAATACGGTACATGTACATTTTTTTTTATATTGTTGTGCTTTATCAGTGTTCACTGTCACAATTTTTTTTACCAAAAGGGACTAGACTTAGATTATACTTTGTAAAAATTGGGGACACACAAGTTATAATTTGTCCCTATACACATGTTGGGTAACTAATCAGGGTTTTTAGCTACAACACATTTTACCAGTTTCACTGTCACTATTTTTCATTATAAGGTTTGACTTCACTTGACAGTCTGTTTGTATATTTTTATAATGGAAATATAAATGAGTTCCTATTGCTTTGTACTGAGCGAGAGAACAGAAAGAGTCTCAAGAGGAATGTTATTATTGGGTGGTGGTATCAACTGCATTGTTGATATTGTACTAGATTAAAAAAAACTGAGGAAAGAAAGAGGAAAGAAAATTTACTCTAGGGCAAAAACCTTTGCCTTAAAGCAAGTCTGTATCTCATAGCCATATCATTTTTAATCCCAGAGCATTATACTATTTTCTGGTCACTAATCATGATTTCTTGCTACATTCTAATGGACTTTCAATATCAAGAGAATTGTAGAGTTCATATATGTGGTGAAACCGACCTCGCCATGTGTCCTTCGAGGGGGCTGCTTGCCCGCCTCTTGCCTTCTGACTATGGCCCGGGAAGATGTGGCCCTTTAATTACAAGATTTGGGCAGAATGGATTTTTGGTGTGCTGCTGCTGGCCCTTTAACTCCCAAAGAAAGGGTTTGTACTTTTAAATGCCGTCGAAGTGCCGAAGTAGTCGAAGTGGCTGCCATTCGATAAATGAACACGTGGCGGCAGCCATTTTAAGTTAGTCGAACGCGGTCAGCGATGTATGCTAAAGAATCTGTGGAACTAAAATCGGCTACGCAAATACACGAATACCGCTGACCCTTACCGTCGCCTCCACTTCGACACTTCGGTTAAAGTCGAAGTACGTTCGACAATTCGAACATCCTGTTGTAATGTGCTATTTGCATGAACGGACCTGTTCGTGCCTTCGAAGGGGACTTAGCCGTTTTTCTGCAGGAAATTGACCGACCGCACAGCCCAAATCTATGGAACTGTTTTGGGCAGGAAAATGTGCTTGCGGTCCGGCTATCTTTTTATCCACTGGAGGGATTGGTATGATTTTTGAGAGTGTTTATGTTTAAAGTATGCTGAGTTTAAATATGTAATTATTGGATGTATGGATATTGGATGTATGGTTTTAAAGTTACATGGTATGTGTAAAAACTGTATTTTTACTGTCTGTGATAATTATGTTAAACCATTGTGTAACATAATTATATCACAGGCAGAGGGGAGGATTTTGTGTGTAAATGCTGGGAGTGTCTTCTGTAATGTACGTGTATGATTGGTTATTTTGTAACACCCTGTGGGTGGTCATACCTAAGGGAAACTGTCATAAAAGAAGGTTCTTTTGGTGACATTAAACAGATTCTGTTTAACCCTCAAAATGAAGCGTCGTCTCGTTATTGGGGGAATTGGATTTTATGCTGACTGCCAGGAGTGTAACCCTTTGGTATGGTTTTCCTGTTCGGCTGTTTCCAGGATCTGTAGAGTTTGCAGTTCCGGAGATTGGGGCCTACAGTTGCTGCCTGTGCATCTGGAAAGGGGAATATCGCCTAAATGTTTTTTTAACCTCTGTTGAGCAAAACGGTCCGTTACAATATGACCCATTATTTTTCCTTTGTACCTACCTGCATCTCATATTACCTTATTTCTCTAAAATGCAGGGTTTCGTATGACAGCTCCATTTACAGCAAGTCCCATATTGATGATATACATATTACATAGGCTGGTGAAAAAGACTGTTAATTAGTATAGCAGCAGCACTTTCAATTAATAGGACCTACTCAATCATTAATCCTTTTGAAGTTTATAAATTGAGCAACACTGAGCTGGGTGGTAATAAAGTTATTCTACTACACCTTTGTGTGTAGAAACAGATCTTTCAGTTTTAGTAAACCTAACCTTCCCAATTTTGAAGCCATCGAACACCTCCGTGCATGCTTAAAGACATCAGCATCAACTGGTTCACCTGGTTGATCTCTACATCTTACTAATATATAAAAAAAAATAAGCAGAGGGAATACAATGATTTATTGAGCTCTTATTAAAGGGACACTATAGGCACCGAGACCACTTCAGCTCATTAAAGTTATCTGGTTGCCCCTGTTAGCTTACCCTGCAATTGTAATTATTACAGTTATTGATAACAGACAGCCACTAGAGGCGATTCTGGGTGGTTAGGCAACTTTTGGTCGCGTAACTGATGCTGGACGTCTCCATGCTTTGCATGAGGACATCCAGTGTCATCTAAAACCCCTTAGGAAAGCAGTGATTCAATGCTTTTCTATGGGCTAGTCCTAATGCGATTGCGGCACTATCCGTGAATGCACATTAGACCCCCCCATGCTGGAGGATCGGAAGCCAAGCCTGACCCAGTGCCAAGGGACATCGGTGCTGGAATCAGGTACATGCCAAAGGTTTTTTTTTTCAAAATTGACAATTTTTATTTTCGGTACAATCGCAAGGCATTGGGTGGGATACAGAATAAAGAAATAAGGAGTGGGAGGCCAAAGGGCCCAGTGGACATTTTTCATTGTGTAACAACTTTTGCCTGTAGTTAACACATTTTACACATTTTACATGTTTTACATTTTACCCGTTTTAAGTTTTGCGTTTGAGGTTGTCCCTTGTGATGTTGAACTTGTCCATTAGAGTACCCTGCTTGCGATGTACCAGACAGATACACAGAAAATAAAACAAAGCAACACAAAATAATTTATATATATGGAAACATGAACTTATTTACAGTGAATGGCAAGTACTATGGATTGTTGCTGCAGTAGTGTGTGCCTATCTTTCGATGTGCCCCGTCTGGGCTGCTCGTTGGGGGCTGCCTGTATGTGTGCTATTAGTGCATGCTAATGCGTGGCATGGATCATCATGGGCTCTTCTCTGACAGAAGGGAGGTGCGCTCTATACTTTTGCCACAGGTCATAAGTCTGTACGTTTGTGGACACCTGAGGTGTAGCAAATCTTTCATATGCCACATTAGTGGATAGCAGACTGAGTACCTCTTCTACGGGAGGGGGCAGATCTGACCTCCAGTTCCTGACAATTATCATTTGTGCTGCTATAATTATTAAAAATGTTAATTTGCGGACAGGTTTCAGTTGGTTGAGAGGCAAAATGTGTAGTAAGTAGGACTCTGCTGCTAGCGGCACTTGTGTCCCTGTGCTTTTGTTGATTATTTCTTCCCCTTTACCCCAGAATGGCCTGATCCGTGGACAGTGGCGTACTAAGGGGGGGGCGAGGGGGGTGGTCCGCCCCGGGTGCCATCATGCAGGGGGGTGCCACCAGGGCTGGCCAGGCTTGTAGTTCAGTGAGCTGTGTGGCTGCACCGGTTGCCATAGCAGCAGGGGCGCCAGGCAGCCGACACAGCTCACACGCAGGGGCTGGGAGCAGGAGCTGGAGATCTGGCTGCACGGAGATTTGGGGGCGGAGCCAGAACGGCCGTGGGGGCAGAGCCAAGCCGGACGTGGGGGCGGAGCTACATGCAGCCTCATACTGCTGCACACAGAGGGGAAGCAGGAAGGAGTCCCTGCTTCCCCAACTACAGCACAGGAGGCACTGGATCCACTCCTCCTCCAGCCCAAGCTTACTGTAAGTGAGAGAGTGTGTGTGACTGTCACTGTGTGTAACTGTGATTGTGACTGTCTTTGACTGTGTGTGTGCTGTGTGTAACTGTGATTGTGACTGTCTTTGACTGTGTGTGTGTGTGTGTGCGTGTGTAACTGTGATTGTGACTGTCTTTGACTGTGTGTGTTTGTAACTGTGATTGTGACTGTCTTTGACTGTGTGTGTGATTGTCTGCCTGTGTGTATGTGACTGCCTGTGATTGTCTGCCTGCGATTGTCTGTGTGACTGTGTGTGTGAATGTCTGCCTGTGATTGTCTGTGTGACTGTGTGCGTGATTGTCTGCCTGTGATTGTCTGTGTGATTGTCTGCCTGTGATTGAGGGTGTGAGTGACTGTCTGTGACTGTGTGTGTGATTGTCTGCCTCTGATTGTGTGTGTGTGTGTGACTGCCTGTGATTGTCTGCCTGTGATTGTCTGTGTGACTGTGTGTGTGTGTGTGTGTGTGACTGTCTGCCTGTGTGTGTCTGTGTGTGTGTGTGTGTGTGTGTGTGTGTGAGTGACTTTCTCTGACTGTGTGTATGTGTGTGTGACTATATACTTGTGTGTGTGTATGTGTGTGTGTGTGACTGTCTGCCTGTGATTGTGTGTGTGTGTGTGTGTGTGAGTGACTGTCTGTGACTGTGTTGTGTGTATGTGTGACTGTCTGCCTGTGATTGTGTGTGTGACTGTCTGTGAATCTGTGTGTGTATGTGTGACTGTCTGCCTGTGTGATTGCCTGCATGTTTGACTGTCTGCCTTTGACTGTGTGTGGGACTGTGTGCATCTGACTGTGTCTGACAGTCTTTGCCCTGCAGTGAGCCGGCAGCCAGGATATGATGTCATCGCGGCCTCGGCATCATTACAGGGCGTGCGATGGACCTGTGCAGAAAGAGCACAGAGATCCCAGCAGCAACCACTGACCACCAAGGACTGAGGATCCACTCCAGCCCTTCTAGAGCAAGGTAGGAAGGCTGGGTGGACCTCGTAATTATTAAATGTGTGTATGTATGTGATGTTTGTGTGTGTATGCGATTGTGTGTCTGTGATTGTATGTGTGTGGGTCAGTGATTGTGTTTGTGTACATCTGTGATTATGTGTGTGATTGTGTGTATCTCTGCATATGTGTTTAGTAGATAGCTCCCTTATTTCCTGTCCTTAAATATTGCAATCCCACATAAGGATAACAAATAAGGGATGTATCTACTAAACAACTGAAAATAAGAAAAGGGTGTTTTTATTTAATCCTTTAGCTGTTTAATGAATCATTCCCTGAATTGGTGCCCGTATGTGAGATTTCCATATTTAAAGATACCAAATGAGCTTAGCAGATAGCACCTTATTTGGTGTCCTTAAATATGGCAATCCCACAAAGGATAACAAATAGAGGAGTTATCTGCTAAACAAAGATTGAAATTGAGAGGTGTCAGCCAGCCCACAACAAGAAATCTGAGTGGCTAATGTAAATTATATGCAAATGTGTAGTAGATGCCAGCATGCAGAACACAGCATGCTGGCATCAGACAGCCAATGACAGCATATTACCCCATCCCCTAGTGAGAAGTTTTACTGCTCCCCCTCGTGTTTTGACTGTGGTATCTTAGGTGTCCCCCATATATATTGTTCCTAGAGTCGCCACAATGTCTGCATGTGTATCTGTGTGTGACTGTGTTTGTGTGTATATGTATCTGCATGTGTGTATGTCCGTGTATGTATATATGTGCAGACATCTAAAAATCTCTCCAACACTACACACAAATACACTCATGCATTTCAACGTTAACACTACATACAAACCCCACCATTATATATAACCATACCACTGCATTCAAATACCACACAACACACAAATGCATGCTTGCATTCAAACGCCAACACTACAAAATGCATGCTTGCATTCAAACGCCAACACTACAAAACGCCAACACACCGCTACATTCACTCACATATACTCCATACAAAAACATGCATACATTTAAACACACAAACACTGTTTAGTGCTAAATACATAAAAAAAAAGTTGGTTGTTTTTATATTTAAAGTTGGGGGGGGAGTGCCAAAAATAGGACCCGCCCCGGGTGCCAAATGCTCTAGGTACGCCCCTGTCCGTGGACATGTCCAACATATATGAAACATGTCCCCGGGTGTCTCTTGGCATCTCCAGCAGGTGTTGCTGGATGATTGGTACATTTTGGACAGCTTACTGGGTGTCAGGTACCAGCGGTACAGTATTTTCCTCGCTATTTCAAGGTGTGAGGCGCACTGGGATGAGCCCTTATGAGCTGTAAATGCTCTGGTCCATTCCAGGGGTGTCAGGTCCCTTCCTAGGTCTTTGTGCCATTCCCTTTGGGATCCCCATAGGTATGCCTGTGGTTCCCCTATAATAGAGTTGTAGCAGAATGAGTTTTTTTTTTTGGTTGTTGTGGGCCGATGCATTTGCTCTCAAATCGTGACATGAGCCCTGTCTCTTGGTTCCCGTGTGTCAGTGAGTTGTCTCTACCGATTGTGTTGTGCAGTTGCATATAAGAGAACTGGGCCGTTTGTGGTATATTATATTGGGTTTTTAGGTCTGTGAAACTCTTTAGAGCCCCTTTATGGGTCATCTGGTGTAAGTAGGTTACTCCGTGTGAGGCCCACGTCTTATAGTTGAATGACGGGTTTAACACATGTAGGGTTTTCAGTGGGGTCGCTGGGGACCACTTGGATGGTGAGCAAACCCTGTATCTGTTCTTATCCCAAATTGAGAGCATCAGCCTGGTAGTCGGCAGCATCTTAGGTGTTTGGGGTCGCATCCCTCTGGGGGCCCAGAGTAGGTGTGGCAGGTGTTTCCCCCCAAGTCTGGAGGACTCCAATGCCACCCATTGTGGGGGCTGATCTATGGCGTGGCAACCGATTACATTGGCTAGTTGTGCGGCCCTGTGGTATTCCCTTACGTCTGGGAAACCCAAGCCCCCGTCCCTCACTGTGCGGGATAGGAGCCTTCAAGGGACTCTTGGCTTCTTGTTTTGCCAAACTTGAGTAGTGTCGTCTGTAGGGCTTTGAGGAATTTAGGGGGGGTATTGATTTGTAATGTGCGGAATAGGTACAAGATCTTTGGTAATATCACCATTTTAATAGCCGCACACCGGCCTATCCATGACATATATTTTCCCTCCCAGTTCTTTAGGGTGTTTTCTATTTCTGTATGTAACTTTTGATAGTTCATCGTGAAAAGAGCATTATGGGATCTCGTCAGTCTGATACATTTGGAGGTTGGGGAGGGAGATGTTTGGTTGGGAAAGAGTCAGTAGGACGTTGTCTGCGAACAAGTTTATTTTGTAGTCTCGGTCGTTTATTGTATTCCCATGAATGTTTGGGTTGCGTCTAATTGCTTCAGCACGCGGTTCTAGGGCCAGTACATAAAGATGTGGTGACAAGGGGCATCCCTGTCTGGTACCATTGGTAATGGTGAACGATTCCGACTGGAACCCTGACGTGGACACTGCTGCGTTTGGAGAGCTATGTAGGGCCTTAACTGCTGTAAGATATTGTTTTGGGATCCTAAATTTTGTAAGCACGGCCTCTAGAAACAGCTAATTTAGTCTGTCAAAGGCTTTCTCAGCGTCAAGGGAGACTATGAGACCTTGCATTCTGTCTGCGTGAATAGTTTGTATGATGTCTACTACTTTCTGGGTATTGTCCGAGTCCTGTCTCCCCTGGACAAATCCTACTTGGTCATCTGAGATAATTGATGGAAGTATGTTTTTAAGCCGCGTGGCTAGAATCTTGGCATATAGTTTGGAGTCAGCGTTCAGTAGTGATATTGGGCGAAAGTTCTGACAGAGTGTCGGTGGTTTGCCTTGTTTTGGTAGGGTTATCACTTTGGCCGCTAAAAATTCAGAGAGGAAGGCCCCCGTCTGTTGTGCATGGTTATACGCTAATGCGAGTTGTGGGGCCAGGAGGTGTTTGAATTTCGCGTAGTATTCATTTGTGTACACGTCGGGTCCCGGGGATTTGCCTTTAGGAAGCGAGTCAATACAATCAATTATTTTGTTTTCCGTGATCGGGGAGGCTAGAATTTGTTTTTGGGGTTCCGTTAACTCTGGTAGAGGGATCTCTGCTAGGTATGATTGTATGCTTGTGGCTGAGGGTTTTGGGGTGTTTAGGTCATCTTTGAGATTATAGAGCTGGCTGTAGTATTGTGCGAATTCCCCACATATCTCTGCGGGTAGGTGTAATTTAAGACCTGCTTTATTCACTATGTGTGCTATTCGTGTTTGTTTTTGTCTGTCCCTCAGTCTTTGGGCCAGGAGCTTGCTTGCCTTGTTGCCTTGTACGTATGTGTGTGTTTTTAGTTGATTAAGCATGAATCCAAATTTGTGTAGCCTGATCTCCTTGAGTTTCTCTTGTAGGGCTGTTATTCGTCGTTTGTGACCTAACCCTGGGAGCGTTTGGTTTTCCCTATGTAGTTGTTCTAACTGCTGTTTAGTTTGTGTCATTTCCTTGTCAGCTTGCTTTTGAATGTATGACGCTCTGCTTATTAGTGTGCCCCTAATCACAGCCTTATGGGCTAACCAAAGCACATGTGGGTTTCGGACAGATTTGGTGTTTGTGGTGAAGTAGTGCTGAAGTTCTTTTTCCAGTGTCGTGCAGAACTCTGCGTCTTTGAGGAGTCTCGCATTGAGACGCCAGGGGCTTCTGTGCTTGTATTCGTATGAGCTTGTGAGTGTTGTTATGACTGGGGCGTGATCTGACCAATGAATGGTTGCTATCTCACATCCCAACACTTTGGTCAGGGTGGTGTTGTGCATTTGACACCCGTCTATTCTCGAGTAAGAGTTGTGTACTTTGGAATGGTGGGTATATGTTCTTTCTTTCGGGTGGAGGGCCCTCCACACATCTCGTAGGCCGAACGTGGCCAACAAAGTTATAAGTGTTTTGCTTTGTTTTTTAAGGGTGCCGTAATGTGGGGTGGAGGGAGATCTAGTGGAGTCCACTGTTGGGTCAAGGACATGGTTAAGGTCTCCGCTGAGTATGAGGGTGCCTTTTCTTACTGAATCTGCTTTTGTTAGAACTCCATGAAGGAAGTTCCTTTTATTAGCATTTGGGGAATATATGTTGACCAAGGTGTAGTCTGAGTCATTAATAGTGCCCTGACACATGATGTACCGTCCCCCTGGGTCTATAATGTGTGTGTTTGAAGTCACCGTCAGGTCTTTGCTGAGGAGTATGGAGACTCCTTTGGATTTTTGTGGCGTTGTGGCGTGGATTTAGTGGGGATACAAGCGGGTGCACAGAGATGGGTGCGTGTCACCCCTAAAGTGTGTTTCCTGCAGGTATACAATGTCTGCCTGTTTTTTGCATAGTTCCTTTTCTAGTACATGGCGTTTGAAGGGTATATACCCATAACGTATCAAACCCTGTACGTTATGGGAATATAATTTAGGACTGAATGTGAGCGGTTGGCAGTCGCGTTTTCCCTATGCTGTGGATCGTGGTTAGCCCGTGTGATGCCCTTATGGTGTCTTTGCCGTGTCGTCTAAATATATCGCTCTTTTGGGAGTTAGGTCTCTGGAGGGCTCCTGCGTGTATTCTGTTAATTCTGTGCGTGTGGGGGTACCCGTGTGTGTGTTTCACCTGGGATTTGCTCCTGTCAAGACCGTTATAGACAGTAACATATGCGAACATAGACATTGCCATATAAAAAAAACAGTAAACATATAAACATAACCATAACCAAAACATTTTCCTGGGCAGTGTGCCCCAAGGGATTTTGTGGATAGATTTTCTCCTTCTAGTTTCTCCCACTAGCTATACCTTGCGTGGGGGTGCGTGGAACCAGGTCGAGACCCCTGGATAACCAGGCGACCATGGCCCCCGAGCCTCCGGCTCTGTCATTTGCCCCCTGTGAGTTATATGCTAAGAACGTTCAAAGAAATCACTGCAGGTCTTAAGACAGTGGTATATAATTTCAAACCGCCCGTTCTGAACGGCATATGGCCTGAGGATCGCGGTGAAGCCCTCACGGGCCGCGTAGTGGCCTATTGGGGCGCTTCTCTGCGTGTTGGGCGGGGGTGAGGGGATTGACATGTAAGTCGATGGTTTATTTTGTGTAATGGCATATAGTGTAGCGGGACTAGTGGGGATCCCTGATTAGAAGCCATCCCTCCTGTGCAGTATAAAAATCGCTTGGCCCCTCGTCCCCTCTGCTATCCCTTCCCTCCGCTTATTATCCCCTTTTATCCTCTGACAACATACAAGAAAGGTCTATGTGAAGCACAAGATGCAGGTATATTACCCATTTTCAGTCCTTGTTCTCGAAAAAGTAAATTCGCACAAGTCTCCAGGGTCTTTCGTAGCTATGATATGTGTCACAGTAATATAACCCAACACGCAGGAATAGTTCAGATAGTCAAGAGACAAGAATACAAGATTTCTTCTTACCGGACCTTAGCATGGCCGGACTTAGACGAGTTCAAGAAAAGACAGAGTCCAGAACAAGCCGAGGTCAAGGGAACGGAGAGACAGCGTAAAGTAGAACAAGCCAGGGACTGGTACTTAGGAGAGCAAACCGGCGGATAGAAAAGCAAGGATAAAGAGAAAGCGGAGTCAGGAACAAAGCCAAGGTCAAGCACAAAAAAAACAGCTGAACGATACAAGCACTAAAGGGAACTGAACAGAAACCACGATAGGGCAAGGTACAAAGGAAACAGGTGAGTATAAATACCCTAGTGTTCACTTTGATTGGCCCCTGTCATATCCACGCCCCCAAAACGTGAGTGCATGGGGAACGTGGCATGACAGGGGCCAATGGGAGACAGTTTCTAATTTTGTCTCCCACTGTCCCTTTAAGAGTGCGCCCGAGACACGCGGCACGCTCTTAGTGTCAGGCGGGACACGTGACCGCTTCTCGCGGTCACTGCCCGCCCTCCTGATCACGTTGTCGGACAAGCCGCGCGCGGCTCGTGCAGGAGCAGGACCGCGCGCGGCGAGAAGAGAGGACCCCGACCGGCCCCTGGAGAGGGTAAGTACTGCTACAGTACCCCCCCTGAAGACATGCCCACCGGGCAGGGAGGAGCAGGCCTAGCAGGAAAGCGAGAGTGGAAAGAACGCACAAGGCGAGGAGCGTGAACAGAGTCAGCGGAAATCCAACTGCGTTCTTCAGGCCCATAGCCCTTCCAATGTACCAGATATTGGAGGCGACCCCAAAGAAAACGAGAGTCGAGTATAGCGGCCACTTCAAATTCCTCATGGCCCTCCACAGAAACTGCAGGGGGAGGAGGAACATGCCGGGTATAACGGTTGCACAGGAGGGGTTTTAACAAGGAGGTATGAAATACATTAGGAATGCGTAGATTCCTAGGAAGATCCAAGGCATACGAAACAGGATTAACCACATGCAAGATACGAAAAGGACCAATAAAACAAGGAGCCAACTTCATAGAAGGCACACGAAGGCGAATATTGCGAGTAGAAAGCCAAACCCGGTCCCCCACGGCATAGGAAGGAGCCGCCCTGCGATGCTTGTCTGCCTGAACCTTCTGGCGAGCAGCGGAATCACTGAACCTGCTCCCAAGTATTACGTAAACCAGCCAAATGTTCATCCAGAGCTGGCATGCCCTGTAAGGAGAATGCAGCTGGAAGAACCATGGGATGCCGGCCATAAATAACGTAAAAAGGGCTTTTACCGGAGGATTCATGAGCAGCGTTATTATGAGCAAACTCAGCCCAAGGAAGAAGGTCAGCCCAATTGTTCTGATGGTGGATACGAAACAACGAAGAGACTGCTCTAGAGATTGGTTGGCACGTTCAGCACCTCCATTATACTGGGGGTGGTAAGCGGAAGAAAACGAGAGAGATACCCATCTCTGAACAAAATGCTTTCCAGAATCTGGAAATAAACTGGCTACCCCTATCGGACACGATCGAAGTGGGAATACCATGCAACCGAAACACCTCCCTGGCGAAAACAGAGGCAAGTTCCTTGGACGAGGGCAACTTGACAAGAGACACAAAATGAGCCATCTTAGAAAAACGATCCACTATCATCAGGATGACAGTTTTACCATTCGAAGGGGGCAATTCAACAATAAAATCCATGGATAGATTGGACCAAGGCCTCTCGGGTATGGGCAACGGATGCTACAACCCACATGGAACTCTGTGGGAGGACTTCATACTGGCACAAGTAGTACAAGCATTTACGTAATCGGTGACGTCCTTGCGTAAGGAAGCCCACCAGAAATATCTAGAAACTGCTGATAACGTTTTAGAAATACCAGGGTGTACAGCAGTTTTTGTGTCATGATACAATGACATAATGTCCCGTCTCTCGGGGATATCAACGAACAGTTTATCAGCAGGCCTCTCTCCAGGTGCCATGTTTTGTTTAGCCTGTATAGCTTGTAAGAGGGAAGAAGAAATTGATAGAACAGTAGTAGCAATTATTCTGTCGGGAGGAATGACAGGGGTAACATCAATTTCTAGATTGTCAGCAGTTTCGAATTGTCTGGACAGAGCATCTGCTTTAGTGTTACGATCACCTGGTCTGTATGTGATTATGTAATTGAAACGAGACAAAAACAGAGACCACCTGGCCTGCCTAGAAGACAATCTTTTTGCTTCACTAAGGTAGGAGAGGTTTTTGTGATCCGTAAAAATGAGGATGGGATCCCTAGTACCTTCTAGTAGATGTCTCCATTCCTTGAATGCCAAAATGATAGCAAGGAGTTCGCGATTGCCTATATCATAATTCTTTTCTGCTTTGGACATTTGTCTGGAAAAGAAGCCACAAGGGTGCAACGGCTTTTCAGGTGAATCTCTTTGAGACAAGACAGCACCTACCCCAATATCAGAAGCATCAACTTCAAGAATAAAGGGTAGGGAAGGGACAGGATGCTGTAAAATAGGGGCAGAAGCGAATGAAGCTTTCAGGAATTCAAAGGCCTCAAGTGCTTCTGGTTTCCAGACATGAGTATTACCATCCTTTTTGGTCATTCTGGTTATAGGTGCTACAATGGCAGAAAACCCTATAATAATTTGAAAAACCCAGAAAACGCTGAATGGCTTTCAAACCCTGAGGTAGAGGCCATTCCATGATGGCAGAAAGTGTCTTGGGATCCATACGAAAACCCTTAGCAGAGATCATATAACCCAAGAATTGGACTTCTGATTGATCAAATGAACATTTTTCGAGTTTACAATATAGACCGTTAACAAGAAGAGTCCTCAACACTAATTTAACATGCATGTGATGAGTCTGTAAATCAGTTGAATAAATTAATATGTCGTCCAAGTATACTATTACGAATGTGTGTATGTACTGACGTAGGACATCATTAATAAATTCTTGAAAAACTGCTGGGGCGTTACAAAGACCAAAGGGCATCACAGTATATTCGTAATGACCACTCCTGGTATTGAATGCGGTCTTCCATTTGTGATCCTTTTTTTATACATATGAGATTGTAAGCACCCCTAAGGTCCAATTTAGTAAAAACCGTGGCATGTTTAAGCCTATCAAATAGTTCCGTGATCAAAGGTATGGGGTACGCATTTTTGACTGTGATTTTATTTAGGCCCCTATAGTCAATACAGTTAATTCGCCATCTTTCTTGGATACAAAGAAGAAATCAGCCCCTGCCGGGGAAGAGGATCTTCTTATAAATCCCTTTTGTAAAGATTCCTTAATATACTCCTCCATAACAAGATTCTCCTGAGGAGACAAAGGATATATTCTCCCTTTGGGAGGCATAGTACCAGGTAGTAAATTAATAGCGCAGTCGTAAGGTCTGTGAGGTGGCAATTTTTCAGCCTCCCTTTTATCAAAAACAGATTTAAGAGACAAGTACTGAGGGGGTATAACAGTAGACACGGGAGGAATATTAGTAGAATTCAAAGGGGTGATTTTAACAATACAAGACTCTTGGCAAGCATCACTCCAAGATACTATTTGTCCTGACTCCCAGTCAATTGTGGGATTATGAGTACGCAACCAAGGATACCCTAACACGAGGTGAGAGGAAGGAGAAGTAATGATCTGAAACCGAATGGTTTCAGAGTGTAACACCCCTGTAGACATATGTAGTGGTACAGTTTTATGTGTGATAACTGGAGAGCATAATGGTCTACCATCTATGGCCTCAACGGCCAAGGGTGTCTTCTTCTCTCTAGTGGGTATGTTATTCTCCTTAACAAAACCGGAATCTATAAAGTTTTCGGCCGCTCCGGAATCAACCAGGGCTAGTATATTCCCTGCTATGCAGTTTCCAACAAGGTTCAGGGAAACAGGGAGAAGCAATTTATTAAGAGGCAAATGTGAGGACTCTGATGTCACACCCAAGGCCTGTCCTCTATACGGTCTTAGGTGCGATAGTTTTCCGGAC